>NC_056743.1:416998024-417058024 GCF_019279795.1 Protopterus annectens | reverse complement strand
TCTAAACTTTAGGCTTCAGTAACCTGTGCCAAGTAAAATAAATCACACCCTGAGCTGCAGTAAAGCCTGTCTGGGATATCTATACATCACAGCCTAAGAAATTAGGCATCCCCCTTGCTGCTAATTAATATGTTTACTTAAACTAACCCCTGCACCCCAACACCAAATCAACTCAAAATAGTTATAGTCTCCCCGCCCCCAAAATCATTCATATCTAAATAAGGGCTGGCATTTCTCCACAACTTCTGTAGCCAGTCTGACTGACAAAGGTAGCTTGAGACAATAAAAGCATTGTCTCATGCTTTCTGATGATCATCTTTTACTCAGAGAGTGAGAGTACATAAATAATGATGGAGGCTAAAGCTTCACACATCAGGATCATCAGCAGTACATGACATAACACATCAGCATGGCCATCATGTTACACTTAATCCTTCATATGTCCAAAAGAATAGAACTCAGTGATAAACTGCACAGTGAACACAGTAAAAACACGAACCAAAAAGAAAAACTGTGCAGAAACACAGAGACACCAACAGCTAAAACAGCAATGTTTTATTTTGTACTTATAAGCGCTTTCACACCCTTTGGTGCTTCCTCACACAATATACAACTTAAAAAAGCAACTTAAATAGATCCTATACAAATTCAAACAGACCAATAAAAATCACCTGTCATTAATGATTCATACAGATTTAAAGAGATACTAGATAAAACAAGTATAAAATACAGAGTATCACTAAAACATATATATAGTAAACTAATTTCTTAGGCAGCTTACGCCCTTTTAATGCTGGTTTAATAGAAACAGTATCATTAAGACAGTAGCCCAAATGCACTCCCAATGGCACTGCACATTCATTTTTGTTTCAAGTAGTACAAGTTATACATAATAACATTAGGCAGGGGGATATTTATGCTTATACTGATACAATGGAAATGAAATGGATATTTAGACTGGGAGCGCATTTGGGCTCCGGTCTTAATCATACTGTTTTTATTAAACCAGCATTAAAAGGGCGGAAGCTGCCTAAGAAATTAGTTTACTATATATATGTTTTAGTGATACTCTGTATTTTATACTTGTTTTATCTAGTATCTCTTTAAATCTGTATGAATCATTAATGACAGGCGATTTTTATTGGTCTGTTTGAATTTGTATAGGATCTATTTAAGTTGCTTTTTAAGTTGTATATTGTCTGAGGAAGCACCAAAGGGTGTGAAAGCGCTTACAACCACAAAATAAAACATTGCTGTTTTAGCTGTTGGTGTCTCCGTGTTTCTGCACAGTTTTTCTTTTTGGTTCGTGTTTTTACTATAATCCTTCATATGCTGAGCTTCTACAGATTAATTTGCCTAAACCTCTAAAACCTCCCAAATGCAGCACAGGTACAAAGCACTCTCAACAACACTGTCTGCCTGTTAAGCCTACACATAGCGCAAGGAGTCCCAGAGTCATGGATGCAAACCCTGTAAGGCAGGCATTCACAAAACCAAACATTCTTGTCTGTCTGTTGTCAGGATCCCTCAGCTCATACATGCACTCCAGTCCTTGAACAACGAGTACCTGTATGAATCTGTCAAGGCATGTGTGGGTGCCAGTGACTTCAGACGTACCTCCTTGCATTAAATGAAGTAAGACAAGATGGAGTTCTCAGACTGTGTACCCCAGGCAGGTATGAGCCTGGCATTGAGCAGCATTCTACCTTCTCCAAGGATGATGCTACAATATGAGCAAAAAACAATTGACTTCAATAATCGGCTTCATTTTTGGTGTCATTTGAAGGGAGTCCTATATTTGTTAGCATAGGAGGACATGATCAACAGACCATGCCGCTTTAGGGATGGCTTGTATTTATTCCCTTATTACCTTTAGGCTTTTGAATAATGGCAAAGACATTACCCACTCCCATGGTGTTTTTTTTTTCTTGCAATGCCAATCATATATACCTACCAATATAATAAAACAAACAAAAATATTACAGCATTATTGATTAATGCTAGGAGCCTAAACAAGAATCTCCACTCTCTACAAGCCCTCTTCATTCTGGAGGAAGTAGACATGTGTGTAGTGACTGAGACATGGTTTAAAACAGCAGAGAGCACGCCGGCTGTGCAGGGCAATAATGCCGCTCAGTCTTCAGTCAGGAGAGACTCACATCAAGGTTGGTTAAGGAGCATGATGCACTACAGCTTCTCGATGTCCATATATTAGCCATCCATAGATCTCCCTCTATGACCCACAAAGCCACAATGCCTGTCTACAAGAACTAGAGTCACTCAATATTAAACCAAAACAGCATTTTCATGGGTGATCTAAACCATCCAGCTATAGACTGGGAAACCTATACCAGCTCAAGTGCACAAGCACAGAGATTCCACGACTTTGTCAACACAAATGCCCTGGAATAACTAGTCAGAATACCCACTAGGGGAATAACATCTAATACATTGTCCTTACTAATATAGGGACATCTTGCACCACCATCCCTTATGTATCTTCTTCACTTGTTACATCTGACCTTAGAGCTATCTCCTTTGAAATAAAATTTAATCCAGGGACCACTCAGGTCCTTAATTAAATCTACTAAATCTAAGGTGAAGGTGAAAATAGTGACCCAAGCAAAGGGCAATCCCAAGTCCTTAGTTATGTTCATAATATCAGGAGCACAACACAGTAATGTGCTGAGCTAATTGTAAACAATGTTAACTACAATGAAGATGAAGACATAGCTCATTTTCTGGCCATTAACTTTAGCTCAAACTTCAGCCAGATAATGTTCTTTCAATTTAGCAATGAAGCCATCCAAAGTTTTTGAGAATGTATTTCACTGAGGAGTTCATTCCATGCTGCTGGGCCAAGATTAGTGAAAGATCTTTCCCTTATGGTAGTGCTAAAGTGTGGTCTTAGTAAACTAATGCCATTATCCAGACTTCCTCTCGATGAACATGAAGGAAGTGTTAAGGGTATGGTTATTTTTACAGTGGGGAATTGACCCAGTGTAATAAATTTGAAAAGAGCGCTAAGTAAAATTGTAGATCAGCTATTTACTGATAACCAATGAACTATCTTTCAGAGGTCACAGTGGTGGGTGTGATTGTCTGCAGTGATTACAAAGTGGCAGATTTTGTTTTCCAATACTGGAGTTCTTGTGTGTTGGAGAAGGGGTAAAGTGTTAATAGGAGGAGGACGTATTCAATCTTAAGGAATGAGAACATTTCCAGAGGAAGACTGTCATGCAGTGGGAGAAAATAGGTGACAGATTTTAAAGCAATGTTTCAGCTCTGAGAGTGTTTTGTTCACTGTCTTGTCAGTATACATTGAGAATATGAAAGCATGGTCAAAGAGGACTCTCATAGTTTTGCTGTTGAACAGTAACATTAGGTATTAGATTATTTGAGTTATTTTTAATACACTATGGGAAAATTAATCAGTACTTGCTTTTTTCTCAAAATATTTAATTTCATTTAAGTTAGAATGACAGAGTATAATACTATAAACTAAAACATTTTGCAAATTGAATACAACAACTTATATTATAATAAAAAAGAAGCAAAATAAACTATGTACATTATATACATGCTACCTGAGACTAAAATATATTTAAGTTGTGCAAGCTATATAGAGATTTAAATATCTAAATAAAATAAGTGAGACTATGATGAATAAGTTACAATGAGAGCAAATATCTTCAACTAAGGATTGTCTACGTTTGTGAGGAAATGTTCTATTCTTCTTAGCTGTTATTTCTTTAATAGCAGTGTCTTTCAAAGATAAAAGGAATTCCTCAAATTGTGGCAATAAAGATTTCTTTGAATCAGTATTTGAAAAGTAACAAATAATAAAATACTAGACCTTTTGAAATTAATCTTTTGTCCGGCATCAAAGACTAGGGAAATTGTCCTACAGTGTGGCCCAAATAAGACAGCACTCTCAGAGAGAAGACTGAAGATGCATATTTGTACTTTACTAAATGGTCGAATGCCCTAGATTCTTCATCTGGCAGATAAACTACAGGATTCTGTACGATGACAAGCTTCTTTAGAACCACCGAAGAAACTAGCAAATCTAAATTTGGAGTCTCTGACCAAACACTCCAGTCTCTAGGGGCATACAGCAATCCATTTGCCTTTATAGTTATAGAGGGGAACTGCATCTGATGAGGCGCAAGCAAGCCTTAACAGGCAACCCTGACAATGCATAAATAGAAGGGACCACCCAGGAAATCTGCTTAGAGGACAAGATGCTCTTCTACAGAGTTCCTTGAGATGAATAGGGATCTGCAGGTCACCCCTCCCATCTTTTCCTTTATCATCTTCAGTACTTCCTTGAATTTGAGTTTGTTGAAGGAAGGATTATCGAAACATTGCTGCTTACCTCATTATTACCCATTTCAGGTATGGGTGACACCATGGGGAAGTTGAGATGTTTTTTCTTCTTGCAGCTGACCTTCATAGGTTCATGGGTAATTACCAGGCTTGCAATCCCAGGGACCATTGAAAAGCCTAGCCCAAATTCTCAGTTACCCCTAAGCATTGTCTGGTTGAGTGAATTGCCCAAGGTCAATGAGGGATGAGAGAATCGAACCATTTACCCCAGGAACTACAGCTCATAGTCTTAACTCTCTGCACCAGTTGCCAAATGCTTTGAACCCATGGGTGAATCTGAAGAATAAGAAGGCCCCCTTTGACTTGAAATAGCACAAAAACTCTCCAAAGGACCTAGATTACATTTTGCTGATGGGCAGGTTTGTCCAGAGTTTGACCAACAGAAAATGATGGCTCAAAGGTTGAGATCCACACTAAAGATCTTGGGATAACAGAAGAATGCCAAGTAGATGAGTTTGGATGCTCAGAATTGAGTCAGAGCAAATTTGGCATCAAAACTAATGAAATCAAGGATATTACAATGATTGCTGAGAATGCCTGTGCTGAAATTAAAAAAGGCACTTTCTCTGACACCAGTACGTCAACCGCACTTGAAGAGCTGAGAACACCAAAACAGATGGAATCAGCCATATTAACACTAATGCAGATGTTAATGTCTTTGTTGACTAGATAGCCCTTGGTGCCAAAAAATACACCAAAGAGACGAGACTCAATAAGGTGGGACCCATCTATATTGCTGCACCAGTAGCCAATGCTGGCCCCAAAGGAGTTGGTGGCAAAAAGAAGGACACCAATGAGAATGCATTTAAGGCCCTGGAATCTAATCGCACACAGGGCAAAGATCATCTTGCTCCAACCTGGAAACCTAGTAGAACTTACACCCTTGTAAATTTCCTGAACCAATAACACAGTCTCCACCAATTGCCTATAACCTAAATTAACAACTGGGAAGTGGGGCCAAATTATTGCATAGGTGGTCTCCGTTCTGAAGTTTCAGAAATGACTCTCACCTGTCTGATATCAACTCAGCTAGTGACAAGGCTAAAGCCAATACTGGAAAAGACATTTTATTCAAAACTATAAAAGCTAGTGAGGGGCTGGGGAGCTAATAACTGAAAACTCCACCACTTCCATCTGGACCTCATTAACTAGAGGTAGATGTACAACCTCAGACTTTGGAGAAAGCTGTCAGTGCAGCTTGTTTTTTTTTTCTTTTCTTGGAAGAATCAATAAAGCAAACTATGAGGGTGGTGTTCTTTTGCTTGTTTCATATTGCGTTCTATATTCCTTACCATACTGTTATGTGTGCCTGGGCAGTGGCTGAAAAAGATTCATTAGGATCAGTCCATTACTCTGGTCAACAAACATAACACTAACAAGTAAGTAAATAAACTTCTTTGAAGATTCTTACATCTTTTGTCAGACAGATAAAAGCTTGTTCCTACAAATAAAAATTGCATCTCACCTTTCTGCGCTGATTGGCAATAATACTAATATCTTAAATGTCACATCTGTTAAGTGTGTGACTCTCTAATAAACAGATGAGACACTGAATCTGTTTGTCCTGTAGTAGGATTTTCTCCCCAATCCAGCAGAAATGTAATCCTTGCTCCATGAAAAATATGTGGCAACAGCCCAAAATAGGTTCCTCTGTAATGAAAAGGTAAAGCAACTGCAAAAATATACCA
The DNA here is from genome assembly GCF_019279795.1 of Protopterus annectens. NCBI lineage: Eukaryota > Metazoa > Chordata > Ceratodontiformes > Protopteridae > Protopterus > Protopterus annectens. The sequence continues at coordinate 417,051,947 of NC_056743.1, read as the reverse complement.
ACTGAAAAGCAATGCATGTCAGTGGGAACATTCATAACTGTATCCAGAAAAAATCCTGAATCCTGAAACTTGAGAAAAAGAAGTTTTTTTTTTTTTTTAAGGAAGGAGCATACAAAACATCAAACTCCACTGAATGAAGTTAGAAAGGAAGGTAATCTCAAAATGAAACAATCCACAAGATAGAAAAAAATGCATAACTCATGAGTTGCAACCTCTGTAATAATAATAATCAGCACTCTGAGGCTGTTAATGGAGTCTGACACTGAGCTCAAGTCTTGCAATGAAGATATGGAGAGGGAGAGCCAGTGAGGTGAAACCTGAGAAAGTTTGGAATACTAGAGGTTTTAACACCCGTGGCATTAGTCCTACAGGTTATGGTGGATGGATTCACCCCTTTGATTTCATTCATTTCCTGTCCTGCAGCTGCTCCAATGAGAATAATGATTCACTTCCTTTCCTTCCCAGCCACAGCACTTAGTAGAAGCATAACTAAGTTGAGGCAAAGGGTGCAGTCACCCGAGGCATTAGGAAGCAGTACTGGTATTCATTTTTGTATCTGCATTTCTGAATGCCAGTACAGAAGTAACTGCCAATACAGCTTTTGTGGCTGGCAGATATGACTGAAGCATTTCAGCCTTTGTGTGTGGTATAAGTCTTCTTTTGCTTAGAACGGGGGCTCAGATCAGAAGAACAGATGTGGATCTGCTTTACTTCTTAGGTGAGGAGTGCCGAATCTGGGCACAGAATCTTGGTTTGGATCACCAGGTCAGGGAACAGGCCTTTTTTTGCTCCTCAAGATACAGTTAATGGGTGCCAGATCAAGGATCAGCATGGGGTACTAGGTCAGCCTGCTATTGCTATGGCACAAGGCAAGTACTTAAACATCTTTGTCTCCTCTTTCCCTTAGCTCAATTCCCATCATAAGGGAATACCCACATTGGAAGCTGCTTTCCTCTCCTTTGGACTTCCATGTCACCTGCTGTGCATCTCCTCTATGCAGGTTGTCAGCATCTTCCTTAGTCTACACTGTTGGCACAGAGGAACCAACTCATGTGAGAACAGTGAAAGTACTAAGAAGGGGATACCAATGGAAAAAAATGTACCTCTTTTTCACCACCCTCATCCTTCTGGAGGCAGTGTAGTCCAGCTGCGCCCTTTCTTCTCAAACTCTTGGACAGCAGTGCTTTGAGCTTTCACATTCTGCGTTGGACATCTGTTCAGCTGAATCATAGCCGGCTCTGGATGGAGATGAGAAACTTTCTCAGTTCAGAAAGGTGTTTGCAGATAAGGGCACACAATATCCTACAGAGTGCATCCTGGGAGATCAGGTCTCCACAATTAGTGTGCTGCCTCAGTCTCATCTAAGGTTACCATACGTCCGGGTTTCCCCGGACACGTCATCTTTTTTGGGCTCCTGCCTGGGCGGTTTTTGAAAATTCTGCGATTTGTCCGGGTTTTAAAACCCAGACAAATTGCAGAATTTTCAAAAACCAGACATCCCTATTTCGGAGTCTTTCCTCCGCTTTGTTTTTTTTTTTTTGATTGGCTCATATACTGCTATATGAGCCAATCAAAAAACGGAGCTCTGTTCAATGCAGAACTGCTTGATGTTCTGCATTGAACAGAATAGGGTCCACTGTGCCCGTTTTTGATTGGCTCATATACCGGTATATGAGCCAATCAAAAAGCGGAGCTCTGTTCAATGCGGAACAACTTGATGTTCCGCACTGAACAGAAGAGGGTCCACTGTGCGTGTTTTTGATTGGCATGTATACCGGTATATGAGCCAATCAAAAAGTGGAGCTCTGTTCAATGCGGAACTGCTTGATGTTCTGCATTGAACAGAAGAGGGTCCGCTGTGCGAGGTTTTGATTGGCTTGTATACCGGTATACGAGCCAATCAAAAAGTGGAGCTCTGTTCAATGCGGAACTGCTTGATGTTCCACAGTGAACAGAAGAGGGTCCGCTGTGCGTGGTTCTGATTGGCTCGTATACCAGTATATGAGCCAATCAAAAAGCGGAGCTCTGTTCAATGCGGAACTGCTTGATGTTCCGCACTGAACAGAAGAGGGTCCGCTGTGCGAGGTTCTGATTGGCCCGTATACTGGTATACGAGCCAATCAAAAAGTGGAGCTCTGTTTAATGCGGAACTGCTTGATGTTCCGCATTGAACAGAAGAGAGCCTGCTGTGCGAGGTTTTGATTGGCTCGTATACCGGCATACGGGCCAATCAAAAATCCCCAAACACGGAGCTACTTGTCTTTAATTCTGAAATGCATTAAAGATAAGACTAAAGACCTTTTTTTTTGCTCTTCAGCTTTAACAGGACGTAATAATATTTTTTCGTCCTCTTTTACATACAACCAAATATGGTAACCCTAGCCTCATCAAGTTCTTGTTAATTTTTTTAAACATTATTTTAATTGCATGCTGATTTTTATTTCCTTTCAGTTTCCTTTTATTTCAGGTTTACGTCTTACAAATCACTTGCCCTGCACTGCCTGTTTCACTCAGAAGTTTTCTTACTTTCCGCAATTCAGCCTTCAAACAGTAAACAGGAAGTTAGTGCTTTCTTGGCATTTTTCTGGACTAGTATAAAAAAAAAAAAAAAAAAAAAAGGAAATTCTGTTTTATCTTGTGACATCCGGCCAATACGCCACCAGATTACCAACAATTAAATGACGTCCCTTGCTATCCTGGGTCAGTAACTTAGGAGGTTCAATCCTCACTACTGACTCCAATATGAGACTGTCACTTAAACAAAACTAATATTTCACAATTTTCCCCTGACAGCACAAAAAGAACACACTCTATTTTCTCTGGGACTGGACTATATACTTCTGTCCACCCAACTGTATTTTTTTATTTCACACTTCAGAGCAAAGTGCCCCAGTTTAAGACCTCTGATACACTCATACTCAAAGTAAACTTAAATATCACACATCCAAACACTTCTGGGAAAACCTGACACAGATTTTCAGCTATGTCTCTTTTCCAAAATAAATACAGAAACGCTGCCACCAATGAGTCTTCATGCCCTTCAAAAGGGTATCCAGTTACGAAAATTACTTATCCAAATAAATGATAGCTATGAGCAGAACAACCAGGCCTCGGGGTGACATGGGGAGTATCAAACAGCGAGAAGCACTCTCTAATCTTTCAAGAAAAACACTGATTTCCAGCCACAATGTAAAATAATGAAAAACATTTAATAATAAGTAAAAATGATTACAAAATTGAAAATCAATAACTCTCAATAAACATTAGAATTCAATCACCAGAAATGTAAACCAAACTGCAGGATAGGAATCCATATTCAAGAAAAACTCAATCTTAATAACTAAACTTTCCTGATCTAACTAAAGAGAACTGTCCCTGATCTACTCTAAGAAATAACAGCAAGGCCAAAGCAAGCTTACAGTTTTTCTTGGTGAGTTCTCTTTTCTTGGTGGCTACTAACTGCTCACCACTTGACAAACTGCTGTCTCAACTGTCTAATTTCAAAATTATAACAGTCAGCTGTTTAAATAATTTCTTAGCAACTAGGAACATTCCAATGACATCACTCACTACCCAGCTGACTCTCCATAGCTATTACTTTAGAATGTCCCTCTCAAACATGCGCAGTTAGAACTTTATCAAAGCAGTGACACATCTCTTTAAACATTCTGTTTAAACAGGAAAACACTCTACATTTTAAATCTTATTTACATTTTCACAATTAGGCATGCTGGCATACAATACACGTTAATCTAAGAATATGCACAGATCTCCTGCCAGACATGCTAACATAAATGACAGTGTTTTCAGATATTAAAAAGGAAGCTACTGTTATCACAGGCAAAGCCTTACAATATTAAAAATATCAGCTTCAGAAGAGTGAGTGGTAAAACCTTTTTACTAAAAAAACAACCCCCAAAACATAAAAAACAAAGTGTTTGTAAATTAGTTGTGATCACACCAAGAAATGTTTAGTGCTTTACTATCTGCAATTCTGGAAAAATGGAAGTCATGTATTTAGCATAATGTTACATCCTTTTCATCCAAGTCCACCCTATATGACAGTTGGGAGCTGAGCTGTCCTTGGATCTAATCCTGCCAATTGCTTAATGCTCTAGTGTCTTGGATTTTCACATAATCTCATGTGAACCTCCTATTCAAATTGAGTTTACTGCCTAGTGGCTACATTAACCAGAAGAAAAGCAATAGCCTACTACGTAAAACAGAAATGTGGCAATTTTGATGGGGATTAAGGCTGGGATATTGTATCAGACCAAATTGGATGAAAAGGATTCAGCATTATGAAAAGTGCATAACCATTGTATCCTATTTCATCAGTCTGTCCCATATGACAGCTGGGGAAAAATCCTAAGCTACATGAAATCTCAGATGGAATTGTGACAAGATACCTCCAAAAACTTGAGGCACCAAATGCTGCTTTGGTTCTAGAGATAATGTCCAGTTTGACATGTCTGGAAAAGGTATGCAGTGTAGACTGTGTACCAGTTGCATAAGTATCATCAGTGGGGGAATTCTTGAAAAAAGGCTGCTGAAGTTGCTGTAGACCTTGTGGAATGAGCTTTAGGTTTTGCACCTAGGGTCTTGCTGGTGGAACAGACAAATGAGATATGATCTGATAGCCATCTGGACCATATTTGTTTAGTAACTTCAGAGTACAATCTGTTAAGAGCAAAAGATACAAATGACTGAATGCCTCTTTTAAACGTTTTGTCTCTGTAACATAGAAAGTACAGCTGTGTAAGTAAACTTACCATAACAGCAGATGTTCAAATGATATATGGGTTAAATACTGCTAAGGATGTAACAGCCAGCCAGCTTCCAAAGCTTCAGGAGACCTTCCATGCATCCAAACTGTCAGTCAGCTCGAGCTGAGCTACCTAAAAGACAAGTTTGGGTGCTAAGCCCTTCAGAGCTTTCCTATCAACAGAAAGAGGAAGCATAAGCCCTAAAAGGACAATGCTAGGAACAACAAAACATGAAAGCCCATACACTGGGCATCAAAAGCACACCAAAAACAAGAGGGATAGAAGGAGTGGGTACTGTAGACTTGATCTTTCAAACATCTACTGTTACGATAAGTTTACTTACACAATTGTACTATGTTCATCACATTGATCACTACTGCAGTAGCCTTAGCTATATGGGTAAATTACCAAAGTTTTCTACATTTGGGAGATGGAAGGAAAAGAGATTAGGAGCCCCTGGAGAATGGTGCTAGTAAAGCCTGACTTGGGCTTAGAGAAGGAATCAAGTTTATAGTGATTTGTAAAAATATATACAGAGGAGCAAGTAGCAACTTCGAGAATAGTTCTAGGATCCAACCCTTTCCAAAAAAAAAAACACAGAAGAAGACAGGACCCTGGTAGAGTGGGCCTTGACCCTATCTGGAATAGTTTTGTTATGGTGAGTATAAGAAAAGATAATAGTCTTTGACAACCATTTGAAAATAGTCTGTTTTGACACACGTTGTCCCTTCTTCTTACTTTCACAAGAAACAAGCAATTGATATGAAGATCTGAAAGATTTAGTTCTGTCGAGATAGTACCTAAGTTGTCTGTGGACATCCAAGGTATGGAGTATCCTTTCTTCGTCATTTTTAGGTTCAGGAAAGAAAATGGGGAGATGGATAGTGTGGATTAATGTAAACTTGGACACCACTTTAAGCATAAAAGAGGGATTAGTTCTCAAAGAAACCCTGTCCATGTGGAAAATATATAGGGTTGATTCACCATAAGAGCTTGCAACTGAGATACTATTATTACAGAGATTAGTAAACCTGTTTTCCATGTTAAGAACCTCAAGTCAGCCATGTTACATGGCTCAAATGGAGCAAGTGCTAGCTTCTCTAACACACAATTTAGATCCCAAGAAGGTGCCACCAGTTTACTTGGAAGCCTCTTGTGCAAAACCCTTTCAAGAATATTTTGACATGAGACTGAATAAAAGAAGATGATCCATAGGCAGACATGGGAAATAACTAATAACTGAACCTTGACAGAGGAATAAGAAAGGACATAGGATAGTAACTCACATAAAAAATGTAAAACCAGAAAACAACTAACCCTGAACAGGCACGGGTTATGTTTTTGGCACCAATTAGAAAACCTTTTTCATTTTCTAATAAATGATTTTCCAGTAGCAGCCTTTCTTACCTTTATTAGTACCACTACCAGAAAATCATGTGACGAAATGAAATTAAGACCCTATCATCCAGGCAGTCAGTTGAAGTTGATGGTGTTAGGGTATATCAAACACCCTTGTTCTTGTGTGAGTTAATCCAATCAGTGATGAAGTATGTGGTAATTGCCCTTGGACAATTCCAAGAGAAGGGAGAACCAAAGTTGCCTGGACCAGAAGGGAGTCACCACAATGATTCTGGGGAATTCCTTCTGAATTGTCATAAGTAACCTGGATATTAGTGGAAAGGGTGGAAAACATACAGAAACATTCCTACCCAAGGAAAACAAATGGCATCTGTCTTACACGGCATTTTGCATGGAGTCCTGGAACAAAATCTTGTCACTTGTTTGTTTAGAGGGGAAGCAGAGAGGTCTACTTGAGGAACTCCTCACACATGGAAAAAATCTTGGAAGGCCCATGATCAAGTTTCCATTTGTGAGGGTCTGCCCTTGTCCTGTTCAGCTTGCCTGCCACACAATTTTGCTCTGATGGAATGTAGGATGCCTGCAGAGTGAAATTATGCTGTGAAGCTATATCCCAAGCTAACATGGCTAGTCTACAAACGGGTACGACTTGGTTCCCCCCTGTTTGTTTATGTACCACACGACTGTGGTATTGACTGTAACAACTTGATGAGGTTCCAGGGACCAATGTTGATTCAGAGGGTTGAGTGTTTTGATCACAGTAGCATCTCTTTTATAATTAAATGATAGTTACTGTCCTTGGTGTCCCACATACCCTGCAATTTTATCTGTTTTGAAAATGCTCCCCAAGTAAAATCTAAGGTGCCTGTGGTAACTGACTGTTTTGGAACAGGGAGGGAGAAGGGGAGATTTGTATTTAAAGAGCTCTCTTGTCCCACCAAATGATTTCTCTTCTGATAAACCCCAGCACTGGGATTTGAAAAGACAAAGGGTGTTGCTGCTGAGACCAAAGAGATTTCAGAAACCACTGTATCTTTCTCATGTGGAGAATTGCTAAGGGTATTATGAGAATCAAAGAAGTTATGAGACCCAAAGTCTTGAGATATTCCCTTACAGTGACCAAAATTTGAATGGAAAACTTAGAAACAGAGCTAGATATAGATCTATTTATCTTATGGAAGAAAAGATCTTTGAACTGAGGTGTCCAGTTTAGTGGTCTCCAACCTTTTTTGCACCATGGACTGGTTTCAAGTAAGACAATTTTCCACAGACTGGCCATTGTGCGGTCATAATAAGCAAGCAATAATGCCCAGCAGGGTGTGTGTTAATGTGTACTTAAAGCCCACCCAGGGCTGTTATGAGGCCAGACACCACAGATGGAGGGCCTTTACACCCATGGAAGGGTGTTAATTATACATTAACACACACCCTGGAGGCTACTATTGCGCTTAGACTGGATAATGGTCTCCCTATAAAATTGTTGTTTTGTACTTACTTATTTTTTTAAGTACTACATTATTTTTTTATATATTTTGGATGTAAAATAGTTCCTCCACTTAATGTTTCAAAGTTGCTGTAGTATACGTTAATGGTGTTGGAGGAAGCATTTTGTATTCAAAATATAAATGTTAAAAAATAGCCAGGCATTTACTTTAATTTTTGGTCCCTTACTCCTAAAACATTTGGTTTGTTGCCAATCATTGGAGACTGAAGTTACTAAATAAAGACATATATTTGAGTTTCAGACTATTATTTTCTTCAGAAAATTCATATTAACACAAATCCCTTTATTTAAGCAGGTTTGTAATTTTATAAGAGTAGTAATTAAAATCTGTTCTTATTTTTGAGCCTTTGTTCCCTCTTTATTTTAGTATTTATTCATAGGTTCATAGGTTGGTACTAGGCTATCAGCCCTAGGGCCTATACAAGCCTAGCCATAACAATTCCCTGGCTATTTCTTCCCACATTATTTACTTTCCTGGACCCCTGTCTAGCAGGGCGACTGACATGATCCCTGGGGTGAATTTCCTTTCTCCCATCCAATCGTAAAGGTTCCTCTTGAAGAGGTCCAAAGAGGCACTCTGCTTGACATGTATGGGCAATCTATTCCAGAGTCTGGGGAGTCTCTGGGTCAGGAACCTATCCCTCCAGCATGTTTTGTTTATTGTGATAACAAGGTTTAGATCCCTGGAGCGTGTAGCTCTGAGGGATTGGGATTTCTTTAAGTGTAGCATGTCCAACAGCTCTGGGTTTGACATGGCCTTGTATGTTAAGCAGAGATCGCCTCTGAGTAGACGATATGCAACAGAGTATAGCTGGAGTTTTTTAAGGCGGTCAGCGTAGGGCATCTGCTTTAGGCCTGTGATTCTTTTAGTGAGGTATTTCTGAGGCCTTTCCAGTTGTTGCAGATGTCTTGAGAGGTACATACCAAATGGGGCGTTGTATTCTATAATGGGTCTAATGAGAGATGAGTACAGTGGGACAATGACCTCCTTTTTCTGGATGAAAACTAACTAAATTTAACTAGATTTCTTCAGCTGAAAGGTACAGAGGTATGCAAACCTCTTTACTGTCACTCTTACTCTCTCTCTCATGGACACCTCTGTTTCAGAAAATGTATGCTAACACAAATACTAATAATTAAGTGAAATATGTTCATATTTTGAGCCTTTGTGCCCCATTTATTTTAGGTTTATCCAGATATCTTGAGCTAAGAGTCAACAAGAGCATACCTGTCAATTGTCCAGATTTTTGGCTCGTATATTTGATACCATCCTCATAAAATGTGTAGTTTTCTGGCAAATGACTGGGGATTGAAGCTATTAAATGACAGGCATTTGAGTTTCAGACTTCATATCATTCAGAATAGACCACCTTTTTACCTACATTTTAATACCATGTAGTTAGTTGTCTTACTGATTTACTTGCGACCTTTGGAACTGTTACTAATGTTAGTAATATAATGATGTCTTGTTGACTGTTTACAGACCTCCTTTGAACCTGTCACAAACTTCCCTTTCAAATTATTAATTGCACTTGTTTAATATCTGTATATTTTTACCATGGGATTCCAAAGAAAAGTAACTATCAGCTCAGTCAAACTATCCCAATCAATAAATACAGTTAAACAAATAAATAAATAAATGTATTCATTCCCTTGCTCCCAGAAAATGCACTATGGAGGCTGATTTACATTTCAGCAACCCTTTCAACAATAACTGCTTTTTCAAGTTTCAAAGTCTCCTTCTTCAAATTTTATAGTGTGACAAGTTGTTCCTGATTATTTCCTTGTTAAGTAATGTAGAAAAAAGAGGAACTTTTATTCATCACTTGTGATACACAATATATAGTGTATCCATCTTTTCCAACATGACACATATACAAGGCAAGCACATTCTTTTTTTCATGATCCTTCTGGTGTAAATAGTGCTACACTCATACTTCAGAAGTTCATACCCTTCTCTAATGATCACGTCTTCCTTCCATTGTCTTATCCCATTACTAGGTCACATCATCATTATTTAGGACCACCATATGATTACGTCTCTAATGATCACTTCTTCCTTCCATTGTCTTATCCCATTACTAGGTCACATAATCATTATTTAGGACCACCATACGATTACTTCTCTAATGATCATGTCTTCCTTCCATTGTCTTTTCCCATTACTAGGTCACATCATCATTATTTAGGACCACCATATAATTACTTCTCTAATGATCACTTTTTCCTTCCATTGTCTTATCCCATTACTAGGTCACATCATCATTATTTAGGACCACCATATGATTACTTCTCTAATGATCACTTCTTCCTTCCACTGTCTTATTTCATTACTAGGTCACATCATCATTATTTAGGACCACCATATGATTACGTCTCTAATGATCAATTCTTCCTTCCATTGTCTTATTCCATTACTAGGTCACATCATCATTATTTAGGACCACTATATGTTTACATCTCTAATGATCACGTCTTCCTTCCATTGTCTTATCCCATTACTAGGTCACATCATCATCATTATTTAGGACAACCATATGATTACTTCTCTAATGATCATGTCTTCCATCCATTGTCTTATCCCATTACTAGGTCACATCATCATTATTTAGGACCACCATATGACTACTTCTCTAATGATCACTTTTTCCTTCCATTGTCTTATCCAATTACTAGGTCACATCATCATTATTTAGGACCACCATATGATTACTTCTCTAATGATCACGTCTTCCATCCATTGTCTTATTCCATTACTAGGTCGCATCATCATTATTTAGGTCCACCATATGATTACTTCTCTAATGATCATGTCTTCCTTCCATTGTCTTATCACATTACTAGGTCACATCATCATTATTTAAGACCACCATATGATTACTTCTCTAATGATCATGTCTTCCGTCCATTGTCTTATCCCATTACTAGGTCACATCATCATTATTTAGGACCACCATATGATTACTTCTCTAACGATCACATCTTCCTTCCATTGTCTTATCCTATTACTAGGTCACATCATCATTATTTAGGTCCACCATATGATTACTTCTCTAATGATCATGTCTTCTTTCCATTGTCTTATCTCATTACTAGGTCACATCATCATTATTTAAGACCACCATATGATTTCTTCTCTAATGATCATGTCTTCTTTCCATTGTCTTATCCCATTACTAGGTCACATCATCATTATTTAAGACCACCATGTGATTACAGTATTGTGACTAGAACTCTCTCACTTATGACATACTCTGCTGCTGCAGCTGTAAACCCTAGAGGCAAAATTTAGTTCAAACATTATAAAAGTGAAGAGTGGTACATAGTCTGCAACTCAGCTAAACTGTTTCATGCACTGTGGTACCTAGAAACACACACACACATGATTTAAGTCCAGAGTGTTAACAGACAGTGCTTTGACCAAGTACTTCCTCTAAAAGCAGGCATCACAGACACAAAATGATAACAAGTTTAAGCTTCTGCACACATTAAACACGAACTTCATCACAAATCTTTGACTTCACTCTATCCTGCTTGTTTGTTTATGTATCATTCTTCTCTTTGCCTAACTCCTATCCATATATCGCTCTTCACTATGACAATGACTGATCTGCTTCTTGCTTATACTTTGTTCATAGTGAACAATTATGTAGACACATGTTCGCCAAAATATCTTCTCCCATCCTCCCAACACACACACACACACACACACCAGTTATGTTTAGTTATGGCTGCCACACTTTGCAATGCCAAAAGCAGGACGTTTATTATGAACTCTAAGATTTTACAGGACAAGCCACATACTCAGCCAATATAGAAGACTTATTTTCACTTTATTACAATACAGACAGCCCCTGTCAAATAATTTTACTTATTCCTATTATCTTATATAACTTAAATACATGCTAATGGAAACCCTGTTTTTCTAGCAACCTTCTAAGTTTATACAAGCAAAATTTAAAATCTTTCCTTATTTTTGGTCATTTGTCCCCAGTTATTTGCATCTCTGTTCAGATTTCTTGTGCTGAGAGGTTGAGAGGTATAGTCGAGTGGTACACAAACCTATTAACTGATGCTGCTGCTGAAAGGTATCACTGTCACTCTTCACTCTCTCTCACTTACACACACACACACACACACACACACACACACACACACACACACACACACACACACACACTAAACAGCAAAAGTGCTGCTTAACAAGTGTAAAATAACAGCTCAATCAATCTCACTGCTGACTCTCTCATACATACATAAACAGTCTCTTCTTTCACACATACATACATTCTGCTTTCATGCACACATTCACTCAGACAAGCAGAGAGAAACACATTCCTACACATACACACACAAACACACACTATTTTCAATAGTAGGGCGCCTAACATAAAAAGTTTCTTTCTGTGCAGCCTGGTACCAAATGATCCACAGCCTGCTACCTATCCACAGGCTGGTGGTTGGGGACTGCTGGTCTAGATGACATCCCAGGAACACAATCCTGTGTGAAGATGTCAAAAAAGACTTTTCAATGTTCTCTTCCAATTCCAGCTTATGTAAGAGATCTCTCACACAAGAGAGAGAGAGAGAGAGAGAGAGAGAGATTCCTGACACTTTGAAAAAGACACTGCAAAGATACGCAAGTCATCAAAATATGGAAAATGTGGAAACTCTGTAGCCTACAACAATATATAACTGGAGCTAGACACTTTGTTTACACTCTTGGTGCAGTAGATAGTCCAAGGGGTAAGGCAGAGCAGAACTGATATTGAGATCCAGACACACAAAACCTTAAGAAACGTCTGAAGTCTGGATGAATTGGGATGTGATAATAAGCAACTTTTAAGTTTAATGTTACCAGGAAACTTGAAAAGGGAAGAAGAAGTAACAGGTTGTTAAGTGACATCATTTTGAATTTGGGCACTATCACGAACAGGTTTAGGAAAGAAAGATCCAGAACTGGTTTCCAAGCATTTTCTTTCTTTGGCACTAAGAACATCCTTAAATACAAACCCCTCCCCCCTTGGGAAGGAGGAACTGGTTTTATCACTCCTTGGGATATTTTGTGATGATGAACTGGTACAAACAAAACAGTCTGATGTGGCGCATGAGGAATGACCCTCTTGCAAGGAGGAATTTCCTCTCACTGCCGTCACCCTGATGAAAGATCTTCAGAACCCAGTTGTCTGAAACTACCTGTTGCTAAAGAAAAAAGAGGAGATCCAGACTTTCTGGAAGAAAAAATGGGCCAGGTTGGGATGAAGTCACAAGTTCTCTTGAACAGTCATTTAGACCTATAGAACTGTCCTTGGATTTGGGAGGTTTGAGGATTCTTTTTGGAACCCCCTTGCTTTTCTTTTTAAACATCTGTTTACCTGTATTTTGTTGAGACTGTTTATTTTGCTTTTTTTTCCAAAATTGGATGAGGAGTTATAGAATCTCTTAGAAAAGTTGCAAAAGGAGGGCTGAAAATTTTAGAGATTCTCTGTATCAGCTCACCCCTTGCATCCCACATTTTGATCACATTTTCATCAGAGAGGCCAAAAACTTAATCTTTGTTCTAAGGGGAATTTAAAATCTCATTTTTTAACATCATCTGGGAGATTCTGAGAATGCAGTCATGCAAACTTCCTCAAAACAGCACCAGTGGCCATAACACTGGAAGAAGCATCAATAGAGTCATACACATACTGTAAACTGAGCAGTGACCTGCACATTAAAGAAATTAAATTATTTCAGGCAGGACTTTCCTGACAAAAAGACACTGCATATGAAATATTTCTCATACTTTCACAGTTAGTCAGACAAGCGTTAACATATGACAATTCAAAATTCTGAAAATCAAAAGTTGAAAAATTATACACCCCCTCCATACCTATCAATAATTTTCCCATCCTTATCAGAAAGATTAGGATTGGAATTAACTTTGTGTTTGTGTTTTGGCATCAACCTTAAGACATTAACTGCTGGGTCAGGTTTGGGAATAGTATATAAAAACTTAAAAGACTGAGGAACTTTATACATCCTATCTGCCTTTTTATGGGCAGCTGGCTGATTATCAGAAAAACTACAGGCAGTAACACACATCCTTTAGAACAAATAGAATAGGAGGAATGGGTGTAGGTTCTAGAAATTCCTTATGTAACCCTGCATTTTCAGAGGGACTGAGAAACCTGTGTTCTGCAAATGAAAACACTGGCACATTCTAGAAACAGTCTCAAAGAAAGAGAAACCCCAAAAGGGAGAATCAGAAACTGAGAAGAAAACCCTATATTTGTCTCCTTATCTTGACATTCTGATTTAGAATCTTGAATCTCTTCAGAAAAAGAGGTATCCCTATTTTTTTTTTTTTTTTTTACCAGAAGCTACTTTGCAAGAAGGATCAATAACCTGAATTAAATCCTGAATCAGACCCAGTAAATTACTCCTGTCTAAGGAAATTTGAGGAGGAGCAGACACAAGCTTAGTTTTTTGTTTCATTTTGATGGGAAAAATGGTGCAAACTGTGTTACTAATGGCACCGGCAGCTTCCCCAGGGATGGACACAGCATTCTGACACAGCAGGCAAGCATTCCCTGCTCCCTCTCCCAGGACTGACAATAGTGGCTCTTCCTTTCCCACTGAGGGACCCCAACAACCATAGAGAATGTGGCTAACCCCTGGACCATAGCAGTTGTAGGTGGTCTGTGATGCAAAAAATGGCCACAGCAGAATCACCCAACTGTGACTGATGCAAACTGCAACCCTGCTGTGGTGGTAAAGGCTGTTTGCTTAACTTTGTTTTTTGTTGCTGGAAAAAGGATGTACCATGGTACCAGTAGTTTACTCCATGGTCAAGTCAAAAAATGTATTTCTTTCCTGCAGAAAACAGGCAGTGAATGCTCGTAAAACCACAAATCTTTAAAAGTCACGTTTTCAAAGAAAAACACAATAAAAAGCACTTTACAACACTTTGATAGTCCAAAAAAGTAAAACAAATATAATGATTCACCAGAAAAAATGGGGTTTTCCATTACTTTACACAACTTTTAAACTTTCAGGAAAAAAAAAAAGAGTACTCCCATAAAAAGTACAGTACAGCCTCATGACAGTCCATTAAAACACAAAACTCCAAGCTTTAAAATAACTTTTATGAAGGGGAAAGTGATAAAACCCAAACATTATTTAGAAAATGGAAATTCTTTTCCCCAAGGGGAACTCATCTGCCCAGGAAATGAACAGCAACAAGTCAAACATTGAGCTTGAAAGTCCAAGAATGTAGTCTTCAGTGAAGGTAAAGCTCTGAAGGGCTTGGCACCCAACCCTGTCTTTTAGTCAGCTTAGCTCAAGCTGCCACACAGTTTGGGTACATGGAACGTGCTTTGAAGCTTTGGAAGCTGTCTGGCTGTTACATCCTTGGTAGGATATAACTCATTTAGCTAAGGCTACTGCAGCAGGGATCAATATGATGAACATTCTGAGTTCCCTGTGGAAATGTAAGGTATGCAGTAAGTAAAGTATTGTTTTTGGAATAGACCTTTGGATTAATGTTGGGTAGGTTTTTAATGTAAGTCTGTCTTTATGAAAGATTAAATGCAGTTAAGAGACAGACAGGGCATGTATTTCTGAAATCTGTCAAGCTGAAATAATAGCCACCAGAAAGTTTTTCCAGGATAAATGCTTCAGGACTGCAGATGAAGCTGGCTCAAATGGCAGCTTTGTTACTGTTTCAAGGACCAAATTCAGATTCCAGAGTGTAATACGGCCCTTACTAGAAAGGCAAAGAAGTAAACATTCATCTAAGAAAAGCCTTGCACAGTGGATGAGAGGCCAAAGTGTTGTTTTGGAATCCAGAATGACTGTAATCATAACCATCATCATTATCAACACCTTTTCCACATTTTATTCCAAGGAGTTAGGGTTTTGGGTCAACTGTCACCATCTCTCGAAGTCTAACGTTTAACACTCACAGGAATGTAGCTGGACTTCTTTCACACAACCCATCCATCTCTTTGCAGGATGCTCTTGTTTCCTTTCACCTTATTCATGTTTATCCCAAATCTTGTTCACCAGAGCTACTTTGGCTTCTGCTTTTATGCTCTCATTTCTTCATCTAACCAGCAGTGTGCATTTTAACACCCATCTCAGGCACTTCATCTCCATCACCTCTAGCTCCAACTCTTCTGCCTTCACTGCCCAGGTTTATGTACCATACAGCAGTACTGGTTGCATCACTGTTTTGTACACCTTACTTTTCAGCTTCTTTGGCATTCTTCTGTCACATACAACCTATTACACTCTGTGCCATTTGGCTGAAGCCCCTCTGATTCTATCTTTGACCTATTCATCCAGACTTCTCAGCTCCTCAATCACCTCTTCCAGATATTTGAAGCTGTTAACCTGTTCCACTATTTTTCCTTCTATTTCAATTTTCTTCTTGTCTGATTTCCACCATCTGCTGTCGTTAAGACTGTGTTAGCTGTACTTAGTTACATCCCATGTGCCTTGAGTTTTGCATTCCATTCCCCTATCATCTGCTGAAGTTCTTGTTCAGTCTGGCTATAATGCCACATTGTCTGCATACAGCTGTTTTGCTGATCTGTCCCCTCTGACCTATTTGTTAATGTAGTCCATCACCAGTATGAACAGCAATGGACATAGAGCTGAACCCTGATGCACGCCTACTCCCACTGGGAACCCCTCTGTGAATCGGAATAGTGTTTGGAAATGTGTCATTCAATCCTTGTACATAGTCTGCACTAATTCAACCAGTGTTTCTGGGACTTTGAATCATAGAAGGACTGTCCAAATCACATTTCTTGGGACCTTGTCATATGCTTTCTAGAAGTCTTGGAAAGCCCAGTTGGACTCTTTTATCATCTCTAGTTTCTTTAAAATTATCTTTCTCACTACAGACATTGGGTCGGTTGTAATGCATCCTGATCTGAGTCTAAACTGCTCATCTTCCATCTTAATTTCTTCTCTGTGTATTTGTTTAAGAAATCACTCTCTCCAGAACATTCATGCAGTGTGACAGGAGTTTGATACTCCTATACTGCCCACAGTTGTGAATATCACCTTTGTTCTTGTTCACCAGTACTAGAATGTTTATTCTCCAGCCATCTGGGATATGCATTTATTGAGTGTTTCCATCTCAAACTCACCAATGAATGGAGCTCTGGGCAGCAGCATAGACTCTACATGGTGCCCTATAGGGGAAAGAGTTGTATAGTGGTGCTCGGTATCCTCAAAATAAAAGAACACGGATCACAGACTGCATGCCGTGGCAGGGCTAGCCACTCAGTACAAAATATGGCTCTAGGTGATTCAGTCATGTTGACTCATGTCACCAAAATGGGCATGGGTAGTTGCTGGTGATAAGTGGTTTGAGGGCCCGCCTACTCTGACCTACACCAGGAACCCTTGCTAATGGTGCAAGGGGTATATGTGCCACTACTGGCCAATGTGTGCCCACCATAAAGCCCAGCAACCCTGGATCAATAAGCTACTGGCCGGCTGGTGTCTAGTTGCCCAGCCTGGATTACCTAGGATAGCTCTGTTGAGAGAAAGCTGGACGTAAAACCAACCAACTTGCCAAACATGAACTGAGAATTGCTACGCTTAATGTAGGTTCACTGACAGGAAGCAGCTTGGAAGTGGATGACATGATGATAAAAGGAGGCTGGATATCCTATGTATCCAAGAGACAAGATGGAAGGGCAGTGCAGCAAAGCCACTTGGCTTGGGATCCAGACTCTACTACTCAGGAGGGGGACAGGCTAGAAATAGTGTCGGAATTGTGGTGAGAGAGAGGCTTCAGAAGGCAGTGAGGCATATCATCAGAATTAATGACAGATTCATGGTAATCAGACTCCACTGTAATGATAGGGAAGTATTCATAATCTCAGCCTATGCCCCACAGCAGGGTTGTGACAGTGAGGAAAAGAGTGCATTTAGAAAGCAGTTGCAGGACCTACTATACAAAGCAGGCCAACATGAATTGGTGTTGATAATAGGTGACTTGAATGCACATATCGGGACAGACAGAACAGGATATGAGGACTGCCTGGGTCCACATGGGTGAGGTAACAGGAATAAAGAAGGAAATGCCATTCTAGACTTCTGTCTGGCAAATGGCTTGATAGTAGCCAACACATAGTTCAGAAAGAGAGACAGTCACATGATCACATACAGGAGTACCCAACATGCAACTCAGGTAGACTTCCTCCTAGTAAGGAAAAGGTTCTGGGGTAGAATCCATGACTGCAAAGTCATTCCCACTGAAACAGTCAGCCCACAGCATAAACCTCTAGTTTCTACAATCAGCTGCAAGCAGTGGTCAGAGGAGGCTCTAAGGTCAACAGAGACCAGGCTGAAGACCTAGAAGTTGACTGGAGAGAAAGTACAACAGTTCAAGGAATTACTCAAGGCTCTAGCATCCCAAGAAGAGGAGGAAATAAGTAGAGTTGAACAAGAATGGCAGCGCCTAAGGACAGCATGTGTTAGGACTACAGAAAAGATATGTGGCCGAGCCTGGTATGGAAATTAGGTACATAAGGAAAGATGGTGGTGGCAAGCAGAAGTCCAGGAAGTCATCATAAGAAAGTATGAGTGCAGGAAAAAGTGGGAGGTAGAAAAGACTGACTAGGCTAGGAAGGTATACTGGTTGGCTAACAAACAAGCTAAGAAAGAAGTCACAATAGCAAAGGATAGGGTATTGGAGGCACTCTACCAATTTCTGGAAAGTGACTCAGTAAGTGGCACAAAGAAACTATATCAGGTTGCAAGGCAAAGACAGAAAAATAAACAAGACAGTCAGACACCCTTCATAAGGGATGCCAGCAACAACCTGCTCACCAGTCCACAGGACATCAAAGGCAGATGGAACAAGTATTTCCAGCAGCTTCTGAATGTAGAAAACCTCACAGAAGCTGTACTTCCCCAGAAACAGCCTATAGGTTTATAGATTAGTACTAGGCTAACTGCCCTTGCGAGCCACTTTAAGCCTAGCCAATTATCCCCTGTGAGATTCAAACACTGTACCTTGTGTTTGTAAGGCAAACACCTTAACCATTAGGCCATCCTCCCAACAATATGATGAGAGAACAGGAGCCCACCCTAGAAGAAGTAAGAACAGCACTAAGGAAAATGAAGTCAGGGAAAGCAGTAGGCTCAGATGGGGTCACAGCAGATATGATAAAGATGCTAAGTGAGAAAGGGAAGAAATGGCTCCCGAGGGGACTAATAGCAGTGTGGAGAAAAAGGCGTATCCTTGATGACTGGAAAATAAGCATACTCATGCCAGTGTACAAGAACAAAGGGGATATCCTTAACTGTGGGCAGTATAGAGGCATCAAACTGCTATCACATTGCATGAAAGTTAAGGACAGGGTGATTGATAAATGGATAAGCAAAGTAGTAGAATGTAAGATGGGCGAGGAGAAGCTTGGATTCAGATCAGGATGCAGCACAATTGACCTGATGTTTGCAGTGAGACAGACACTTGAGAAGAAGCTAAAGATGAGGAGAGAGTCCAGCTGGGTATTCTTAGACTTGGAGAAAGCATATGACAAGGTCCCAAGAAAGCTGATCTGGGCAGTACTGCAGTGGTTTGAAGTTCCAGAAACATTGCTAGAATTAGTGCAGGCTATGTACAAGGACCTGGTGACTCAAGTATGAACAGTGTTCGGCCTCACAGTGGGGTTCCCAGTGGGAGTGGGTGTACACCAGGGTTCAGCTCTGAGCCTACTGCTGTTCATACTGGTGACAGACTATATTAGCAAACAGGTCAGAGGGGAGAGATCAACAAAGTTGCTGTATGAAGACAATGTGGCATTACATTACAGGCAGATGCTCAGCTAGAACTTTAGCAAAGAATAGGAAAATGGAATGCAAAACTGAAGGCACATGGGATGAAATTAAGCACAGATAAGATGATGATAATGGCAGAAAATTGAGGAAATCAGAAGAAGCTGAGAGTAGCGATAGAAGAGAAGATAGTGGAACAGGTAAACAGCTTCAAGTATCTGGGAGGGGTGGTTGAGGAGACGGGAAGTCTGAATGAAGAGATCAAAGCTAGAATCAGAGGAGCTGCAGTCAACTGACAGAGAGTGTCAAGTTTAGACTATGACAGAAGAATTCCAAAGAAGCTGAAAAGTAACGTGTACAAGATAGTGGTGCAACCAGTACTACTGTATGGTACAGAAACCTGGGCAGTAAAGGCAGAACAGTTGAAGAAGCTAGACGTGATGGAAATGAAGAGCCTGAGAAGGGTGGTAGGATTCTCACTGTGGGACAGACAAAGAAATGAGGACATAAGAGCAGAAGCCAAAGTAGCTCCAATTGCAGAAAAGATCAAACAGAACAGATTATGGTGTTTTGGACACGTGCAGAAAAGCAGAAGACAATCTGGTGAAGAAGATTTGAGGCAGAGAGGAAGAAGGAAAGAGGAAGTAAGGATGTCCAGCAAAGAGGTGGATGGAATGTGTGAAGGAAGATCTGGACAGTCAGGCATGAGTGTGGCACTGAATCGAGAGAGTTGGTGACAGTTAACACAATACCCCAACCCCATGTAGATAAAATGGGAAAAAAGGGACTGATGATGATGATGATGATAATCTGGGATATGCCTTTCTCTCCATACTATGAGTACCCCTAACTCACCCAACATATTGATCATTTCTTCTTTAAATTCATCTGAGCTTACTGCTTTCCCTGACTTCATTTTCCTTAATGCTGTTTTTATTTCTTCTAGAGTGGGCTCCTCTTCTTTCATCATTGGCTGTGCCTGGAGCAATATAGCTTCTGTACAGTTTTTTTCAGTCAGAAGCTGCTGGAAGTACTCCTTCCACCTGCCTTTGCTGTCCTGTAGGCTGGTGAGCAAGTTGTTTCTGGCATCCCTTATGAAGGGTGTCTGTTGGCTAGCTTCTTTATCTTTCTTTGTTTGGCTTGCAATCTGATAGAGTTTCTTTGTGTCATTTGCCAAGTCACTGTCCAGAAGCTGGTAGAGTACCTCTAATGCCTATATATTTGATATTACATCTGCTCTCTCAGCCTCTTGGTTAGACAACTAGTATTCTTTCTTAGCCTTATCAGTATTTCCCATCTCCCACTTCTTCCTGCAATCCTTTCTTTTGATGATTTCCTGGACTTCTGCTTTCCCCCACTAGCTTTCCTTATGTACCTTATTTCCATTTACTAGTTATTGCTTATTCTAGATATTTATAGCACTTTTTATTGTCTGTTGTATATTTTTTACTGTATTTTATTGCTATAAACTGATCTGCACAGTTGTACTAAAACTGTCTGCCTTACAGGGCCTGATGAATAAGGTTTTTAGTGTCACACTGTTTGTAAATCTTTTCTTAGCTAGTTTTACTGTGTGTAAGGTATTAACTGGTAATTTTCTCCATTTGTTAAACATCTGTCTGTTTGTTCTGATTTTCTGCCAAGGAGTGTATCAGATAACTGATTTGTTTGCAGTTAAAAGCATTCTCTAGAGTCTCCTTGCTCCTTTATCTGTTTAAAACTTTTCATTTAGTGGCTCACTGCTGTTTTTATGCTGTAATAAACATTTCTGTAGTGTTTTCTGCCTAGAATAGTGTAGCTAGTAGCTGTAATATTTTCCCATCATCCCTCCCTACTGGTGTCTTGTTCTTATACTTGGTGGCTTTGCAGTAGCCCACCCCTACTGTAAATCTGATCTGGGACACTCCTCCCAGTCTAGTGTCATTAGCTCATTCTACTTAATACAGAGAGAACATTTGAGAAGGCCAACCTACTTAGGTTCTTAACCTTGAATTATCTTCTGCTCTTCCTTTCTCCCTTCCACTTTACTTAAAAAATGTTGCTAGAATCTCCTTGTGTTCTAACTGAGTGTGCTTCTCAAAGAATCTTGAAATATAAAGTTGATAAGTATATAATTTTGGCACTTTTTAACTGTTCAGAGTTGAATAAAACAATAATTCAATTCAGTTCAGAATACAGTTTGAATAACTTGCATTTATTTAAACTGTATTTGCTTTAATATTGCTACACACTCAAGTATGCTAGCTTGCACTGCACTTGAATTGTTTTTAGTGCTGTTTAGCTGCTTTTCTGTACAAATATATATATCAACAATTCTAAGCTTGTTTCCTGCCTTCCCTGTAACTAGTCTAGTCCAGTACAGATACAGATTTGCTGCATCCAGGACTGTTTGTAAGCTTCTGAGACATCCCCTCAAGCCTTTCTGTGTTGGAGGGAAGCCTTCTAGCTTATCGGTGGGAGTGGTAAGCACTAGGTAGCCTATCTACCACAAGAGGATTGGTCTCTGGCCCAGAAATTGTAAGTTTATTGGCTGTTTGGGCAGTTTTTTTCCATGTCTTTTAACTTTCTGGTTTAAAAGCCCACATTTGCACTTGTTTCCCACCTTTCCTGTAACTAGTGTAGTCCAGATACAGATTTGCTGTATCCAGGACTGTTTGTAAGCTTCTGAGTGGTGCCAAAAAGCCTGCTCTTCAAATTTTCCCTTAGATCTGCTAGCCTCCTCTTCTGCACTTTTACTAGCTTATTAGTCTAGCTCTTTACCAGACTTTTTGTACCAATTAATGTAGCACACAAAAGTGCTACCAGCACTAAACGTCCTACAAGGAAACAGCTCCAGTACCTATTATTAATGCCCCCAGAGGAGCTGCAGTCAACTGACAGAGAGTGTCAAGTTTAGCCTATGACAGAAGAATTCCAAAGAAGCTGAAAAGTAACGTGTACAAGATAGTGGTGCAACCAGTACTACTGTATGGTACAGGAACCTGGGCAGTAAAGGCAGAACAGTTGAAGAAGCTAGACGTGATGGAAATGAAGAGCCTGAGAAGGGTGGTAGGATTCTCACTGTGGGACAGATGAAGAAATGAGGACATAAGAGCAGAAGCCAAAGTAGCTCCAATTGCAGAAAAGATCAAACAGAACAGATTATGGTGTTTTGGACACGTGCAGAAAAGCAGAAGACAATCTGGTGAAGAAGATTTGAGGCAGAGAGGAAGAAGGAAAGAGGAAGTAAGGATGTCCAGCAAAGAGGTGGATGGAATGTGTGAAGGAAGATCTGCGACAGTCAGGCATGAGTGTGGCACTGAATCGAGAGAGTTGGTGACAGTTAACACAATACCCCAACCCCATGTAGATAAAATGGGAAAAAAGGGACTGATGATGATGATGATAATCTGGGATATGCCTTTCTCTCCATACTATGAGTACCCCTAACTCACCCAACATATTGATCATTTCTTCTTTAAATTCATCTGAGCTTACTGCTTTCCCTGACTTCATTTTCCTTAATGCTGTTTTTATTTCTTCTAGAGTGGGCTCCTCTTCTTTCATCATTGGCTGTGCCTGGAGCATTATAGCTTCTGTACAGTTTTTTTCAGTCAGAAGCTGCTGGAAGTACTCCTTCCACCTGCCTTTGCTGTCCTGTAGGCTGGTGAGCAAGTTGTTGCTGGCATCCCTTATGAAGGGTGTCTGTTGACTAGCTTCTTTATCTTTCTTTGTTTGGCTTGCAATCTGATAGAGTTTCTTTGTGTCATTTGCCAAGTCACTGTCCAGAAGCTGGTAGAGTACCTCTAATGCCTATATATTTGATATTACATCTGCTCTCTCAGCCTCTTGGTTAGACAACTAGTATTCTTTCTTAGCCTTATCAGTATTTCCCATCTCCCACTTCTTCCTGCAATCCTTTCTTTTGATGATTTCCTGGACTTCTGCTTTCCCCCACTAGCTTTCCTTATGTACCTTATTTCCATTTACTAGTTATTGCTTATTCTAGATATTTATAGCACTTTTTATTGTCTGTTGTATATTTTTTACTGTATTTTATTGCTATAAACTGATCTGCACAGTTGTACTAAAACTGTCTGCCTTACAGGGCCTGACGAATAAGGTTTTTAGTGTCACACTGTTTGTAAATCTTTTCTTAGCTAGTTTTACTGTGTGTAAGGTATTAACTGGTAATTTTCTCCATTTGTTAAACATCTGTCTGTTTGTTCTGATTTTCTGCCAAGGAGTGTATCAGATAACTGATTTGTTTGCAGTTAAAAGCATTCTCTAGAGTCTCCTTGCTCCTTTATCTGTTTAAAACTTTTCATTTAGTGGCTCACTGCTGTTTTTATGCCGTAATAAACATTTCTGTAGTGTTTTCTGCCTAGAATAGTGTAGCTAGTAGCTGTAATAGTTTCCCATCATCCCTCCCTACTGGTGTCTTGTTGTTATACTTGATGGCTTTGCAGTAGCCCACCCCTACTGTAAATCTGATCTGGGACACTCCTCCCAGTCTAGTGTCATTAGCTCATTCTACCTAATACGGAGAGAACATTTGAGAAGGCCAACCTACTTAGGTTCTTAACCTTGAATTATCTTCTGCTCTTCCTTTCTCCCTTCCACTTTACTTAAAAAATGTTGCTAGAATCTCCTTGTGTTCTGAGTGTGCTTCTCAAAGAATCTTGAAATATAAAGTTGATAAGTATATAATTTTGGCACTTTTTAACTGTTCAGAGTTGAATAAAACAATAATTCAATTCAGTTCAGAATACAGTTTGAATAACTTGCATTTATTTAAACTGTATTTGCTTTAATATTGCTACACACTCAAGTATGCTAGCTTGCACTACACTTGAATTGTTTTTAGTGCTGTTTAGCTGCTTTTCTGTACAAATATATATATCAACAATTCTAAGCTTGTTTCCTGCCTTCCCTGTAACTAGTCTAGTCCAGTACAGATACAGATTTGCTGCATCCAGGACTGTTTGTAAGCTTCTGAGACATCCCCTCAAGCCTTTCTGTGTTGGAGGGAAGCCTTCTAGCTTATCGGTGGGAGTGGTAAGCACTAGGTAGCCTATCTACCACAAGAGGATTGGTCTCTGGCCCAGAAATTGTAAGTTTATTGGCTGTTTGGGCAGTTTTTTCCATGTCTTTCAACTTTCTGGTTTAAAAGCCCACATTTGCACTTGTTTCCCACCTTTCCTGTAACTAGTGTAGTCCAGATACAGATTTGCTGTATCCAGGACTGTTTGTAAGCTTCTGAGTGGTGCCAAAAAGCCTGCTCTTCAAATTTTCCCTTAGATCTGCTAGCCTCCTCTTCTGCACTTTTACTAGCTTATTAGTCTAGCTCTTTACCAGACTTTTTGTACCAATTAATGTAGCACACAAAAGTGCTACCAGCACTAAACGTCCTACAAGGAAACAGCTCCAGTACCTATTATTAATGCCCACCCCTCCAGGCATGTCTAAAGGTCAGTTCCCTGTGCTTTCTCCTATTAACCTGGTGAACTTGGGCATCCTGAGGCAATGTAGCAACTACCTCATTTACACTGACAACCCTGTCCTCTTACCTCCCAACACTCAGACTTGCGCGAGATGCACTTATATATCCAAACTGGAAGCCACGCGCTCTCCAGCCAAGACCGGAATAGCTGGTCAAGAGAAGAAGGTCAACACTTGCACCACACCACATGGAACACATAGCCCTCGAGAACACACACCAGCACTGCCTTCACATAAAAACACAAACCACACAACCACCTTCGTGGAGGCCCTCAATAAAAATCTACCCAAACAGCAGAGAATGCCCTGAACCACCACAACACAACACTAATCATGAAACACATAACTCTCGAAAACAGTGTGCCACTCAACCAAAGCCCCCTAAGGCAAAACAGCATTCCCAACACACTAGTCATAGGTGACTCAATAGTGAGGCACACTGATGTCCCATTCACTAAGTTGAAAAAACAGTCAGCTGCCTGTCAGGTGCCAGGAACTGCCACATAATGCATGCACTCAGGTCCCTTAACAACAGGTACAAATATGACTCTGTCATTGTATACGTGGGTGTGAATGACCTGAGACGTACCTCCCTGAACTATATGTAAAGAGACATGGAGGAGCTCATGGATTATGTAGTCCAAGTGGATATGACCCTAGCCCTAAGCAGCATCCTATCATCACCCAGAATGATACCACAGTATAAGCAGAAAATGATTGATTTCAAAAATTGGCTAAGTTTCTAGTGTCATTCTAAGGGGATCCAGTATCTGTCTGCCTGGGATGACATGACTAACAGACCTCGATGCTTTGCTATAGATGGCCTGAATCTGACACTCCTGGACTTCTGGATACTGGCCAAGGCTCTTGCCACCCCCATAGTGCCTTTTTTAGGCAGTGTTCCAAAGACCAAATTACCACCATAACAGCTACAAACAAAGCAATTTGAGGGTCATGCTGCTCAATGCTAAGTCTAAATCTCAAAATACACTCGCTCAAAGCACTCCTTAAAATGGAGAACATCGACATTTGTGCTGTAACAGAGACCTGGTTCAAGGCAGTAGAAAGCACTCCTGCACTACCAGGCTATAATTCATTCCACACCTTTCGGCCCCAGAACTTGGACCAAAGCTCCAAAGGCGGTGGCGTTTAAATATTCATAAAGATGCACACACCTCCAAACTGGTAGCCCAACATAACTCATCAGAGATACTTCATGTGCAGCTAACATTGGGTAAAACAGCAGTTCAGGTTGTAGCCTGCTATAGGTCCCCAACTATGTCCCAAGACTCACACTCCACGTTCCTACTTGTGTACCAATACACTTTCCCAACATTTCCTGCAATTCATTACTTCCAATGCTCTGGACCAGCTCATCCTTACCCCCACTAGAGGTAGCAACATCCTTGACCTGGTCGTTACTAACATGGGCGACTGTTGCTCTACACCAGTAGTCAACTCCTCCCTGGTTAGATCTGACCACAAACTAATCACCTTGGAAATCCACATCCCTCCCACCCCCACCCCCACAAAGGTATCCACCATGAAAAACTTCCCCAAAGCTAACTTTGGTCTCCTAAAAACAGAGGTGGCTAACTTCACGGCACCCATGCAAATGGAAAATAATTGCATGACTGCTGAATCATACACCAATGCACTGCACAAACATGTACAGAAATGCATGGATCTCGCCATACCCAATAGACCCAAGAAGCTCTTCTCCAAAAAAAGGAAGTCAATATGGTGGTCCCCTGCCATAAACAAACTCTACAACAGAAGGAGGAAACTGATGCAGAATAAGGTGAAGTCCCAAGACTGGAAAAACTGCCTTATCAGACTCAACAAAAAGTTCAGATCCCTCATCAAATCCTCTACAGCTAGCTATGAAAACAGAATTGCAGCAGATAATAAAGACAACCACAAGGCCTTGTATAGTTATGTAAAGAATCTCCATGGCAATACCCAGATTTGCTCTGAGCTACTGCACAGTGGTAGCTCCTATACCAAGCCAACAGATATTGGCAATATACTGGCCAACAGAT
This sequence comes from Protopterus annectens, assembly GCF_019279795.1. Taxonomy (NCBI): domain Eukaryota; kingdom Metazoa; phylum Chordata; order Ceratodontiformes; family Protopteridae; genus Protopterus; species Protopterus annectens. The sequence continues at coordinate 417,025,008 of NC_056743.1, read as the reverse complement.
TCAGTGCCAACTTTACCCCACTCCCTCCCTCCCAAAGGACCAATCACAATACCAGTAGGCTGCCAGGCACCCAGTATTATTGCTGCACAGGTTAAAACAGCACTGTCCAAGGCCAAGAATACAGCTTCTATGGGATCTGACAATATCCCTGGCTGTGTTCTACATGAACTACACAGTGAACTGACACCTCACCTGTGTGCCCTGTTCAATCACAGACTCACCTTAGGCTTTGTCCCTACCGAATGTCACACTGCTACAGTCATCCCTCTCCACAAAGGAGGAGTGACTACAGACCCTGGAAACTATCTCCCCATTAGCCTGTTGAGTCTGATATGCAAAGCTATGGAATGCATCATGGACCTAATAAACAAGGATATGGGGAATCTCCAAACTCTGGATCCCACACAGTTTGGTTTTGTGAAGGGTAGATCATGCCTGCTCAACCTGGTCGACTTCTTTGAGTCAGTCACCAGAGCTGTGGATGAAGGCAAGGTGGTTCATACAGCCTACCTTGATCTGGCCAAGGCCTTTGATACCATTCCCCACTCAGGAATCATAGAAAACCTCACTAAGCTAGACAGCAACCTTTATATCACTAGGTGGGTTGCAAACTGGCTCACAGATAGGATGCTGACCAGTCACGAGTGGAGTCTCACAGTGTTCGGTCCTGGGTCCTCTCCTGTTTAGTATCTACTTCTCTTAAGTCCAGGCCAACGTGAAGGGACTGTGGCTGACAAAGTTCGTAGACGATTGCAAGTTGGGAGTTATTATTAACTCCCCAAGTGATGCTGACATCCTACAGAAAGGCCTCACTGAGACCGACTGGTGTCAGGACCATGGACTTAAGCTCAATGCCAAAAAATGTCTTGTCATCCTCTTTGGGAAAAACCTGGTTCTCATGAATTACTGCATCAATGGTAGTCTACTGAACACAGAAGTCGTTATAAGAGATCTGGGAATACAGGTTGACAGCAACCTCTCTTTTGACTACCACATTGTCACTGTGGTCAGAAAGTCCTTCTATGTGGCACATCTCATTACTAAGGGTTTTGCATCCAGGAAGAAAGAGGTCACTGTCTCCCTCTACTCTTCCCTTATTAGACCAATCATCCACCATGAAATCATGCCCCATTTGGCATGTACCTCACTAGACACCTGCAACAACTGGAGAGGTCGCAAAAGTACCTCACTAAGAGGATCATAGGCCTTAAACACTTGTCCTATGTGGACAGACTCAAAAAACTCCAACTATTCTCTGTCTCATATCGCCTACTTAGAGGCAATCTCTGCTTGACTTACAAAGCCATGTCTGACCCAGCTCTGTTAGAAATGCTACATCTAAAGAAATCCCAATCCCTCCACACCACATGCTCCAAAGTCCTCAACCTCATTACCACAATCAACAAAACATGCTGGAGGGACAGGTTCATAACCAAGAGACTGCCCATGCTATGGAATAGACTTCCCATACATGTCAGAGCACCTCACTGGCCCTCTTCAAGAGAAATCTTGATGAGTGTATGTGAAATAGAAAATTCACTCCGGGGATCACTCCAGTGGCTCTACTCGACAGAAGTACTGGGAACTAAGGTCGGGTGGCATGATGCCAGGGTAATCCTATGGGCTAGGCTTGTAAAGGCTCCAGGACCATTTGCCTAGTACACACCTATGAACCTATGAATCTATACCTGGCTCTGTCACATGTCTTTTCTGTAGTCTTCACACATACTGTTTTGAGGAGCTGCCATTCTTCTTCAACTCCACCTACTTCCTCTTCTATTTCTTTGAATTGTTGTGTTTTCTCTAGAGTCAACATCCGGGTCTTTGGCCTTGTCCATTTTGATCTTACAGCCTTTTCTAACCACTGCATGCAGCTAATTGTGACAACCACTAGTTTATGCTGTGGGATGACTGTTTCACTGGGGATAACTTTGCAGTCACTGATTCTATGTCAGTGCCTTTTTCTAACTTGGAAGAAGTCACCTGATTTGCATGTTGGCCATTCTTGTGTGTGATCTTGTGACTATCTCTCTTGCTGAAGCATGTGTTGACCACTATAAAGCCATTTCCCAGGCAGAAGTTTAGAATGGCCTCTCATTCTTTATTCCTGTTACCTCATCCATGTGGACCAAGGTAATCCACATATCCTGTTCTGTCTGTTGTGATAGGTGCATTCAGGTCTCCCATTATCAACACCAATTCATGTTGACCTGCTTTATTTAGTAAGCTCTGCAACTGCTGCCTGAATGTACTCTTTTCCTCACTATCAACACTCTGCTGTGGGACATAAGCTGAGACTATGAGTGTTGCCCTATCCTGACACGGGACTCTGATTGACACAACTCTGTCAGTGATTTTGATGACATCCCTCACTGATTTCTCTAGCCTCTTCCTCCTCACAATCCCAAACCATTTCTAGCCTGTCCTCCCTCTGAAGAGTAGACTCTGGATCCCAAGCCAAGTGGCTTTGCTGCAACTGCCCTTCCATCTTGTCTTCTGGAAACAGAGGAAGTCCAGCCTCCTCCTTACCATCATGCCATCCACTTCCCAGGTGTATCCTGTCAGTAAACCTATATTGACTGTAGCATTTTTAGTTCATGTTTGGCAGTTGATAGGTTTTATGTCCAGCTTTCGCTAAACAGAGCTAATCCCAAGTAACCCAAGCTGGGTAACTGGGCACCATACTCCAGAATAATATTTGGAAATGGCAGATAACTGCATTTTGATGGTAAAGTGATTGGAACTAGCTTTGAACAGTGACGACAGAAGTTGCAGAACTACAATGGAAACTGACCTTGGCCCAGAGAGAGAGAGAGATTCAAATTAATCCAAAGTGAGCATTCTACCTATTTTGAAAACTAAAAAATGACACACTGGGTAATGAACTGTCTTATTTTACATGTTACAAGGACGTGCATCTGGAGCCTTTCTCTCCGGGCCTCTGCTGAAAATTGGCTTCGTTCCAAGTCGGACTTTCCCAGTTAACAAATGTAAAATTAAAAATTAATTAAAAATGTTATTCAGATGAGTCTGTTTCTGCCACCACTTCACTAGCCCATGTGTTGGTTTTTAGCTATCAAAAAATGTAAAATGCTCATTTCGAATTTATTTGAATCTATGATAGCTCCCAATTTGCAGTCACCTGCAAACTCGGTATGTCAGAGGAATTTGACAATAGCCTTGGCTTCTGAGAAACAGATGCCAAGCAGGGATCTGTCCAAAAATTGGATGAGTGAGCAAATTTAAAAATCAGCATGGAAAGGTACCAATGTGCTATATATTCATACCCAGACATAGCAGTTTATACGTAACAATATCACCTGTTTGCCTCAAGCAAAATTTTTCACTGAGCTACAAGAGGGTCTAACACAAACAAATAACTGGTGCAAAAACCATGGATTAAAACTTAATGCAAAGAAATGTATTATAGTGACCTTTGGGGAAACTGTCCACCCAAGCTTTTCATTTCATTGATAAAACAGCCCCTAAGAGTTGACCCTACATATGTAGACAGTAATGTGGCATTCGACCAACATGTAGTCAAGATAGAAGAAAATCATTCTATGTCATCCTGCAAGGGTAAGGCATCCAGGTACAAGGCAGTAAAAGTATCAGTCTACTTAGCCCTTCACTGACTACAAAGCCCCATTTGGCATGTACATAACCAGGCACTTGCAACAGTTGGAATACACTCAAAGGTTTCTCACCAGAAGAATCCAGGGTATGAATATATATGGTTACAATTGCCACTGGAGAGGGCAGAACAAATGGTCTTCCTTTTTTTAGGAATGATGATGTCAGCCTCCAGTTTAAATGAGTTCTGCTTAACTGAGTCTAATGAATAATGGCAGAAGGTGAGTTTGTTAGTTGTGACTATTGCATGAATAATATCCACTGGAGAATTCTCATGTGAAATCTAGCATAGTGGACGAAAGCAACTGAGGCTGCCATGAGGCTCAGACTCTTATAACCAAGACCACTGCATGGATCTGATGATGATAAAGGATCTGAAACAAATATTAAAAGGAGGCAGTCTTTCTGGGGTGAGACACACTTGATATGAAGTTGTGGTATCCAGTAAAAGTAATTTGTTGAAGATGTGACTTTTTAGTTTACAGGGATACCTAAAATTAGGCAGAGCTGTAAGAAGTAGTCTCTGACTGTTCAGTATGGGAACACACAGATCTATTTTAGGTCTAGGTAGGCTATGATTACAGCCATGCAATCGGTGAACACCCAGAGAAGCTGGTGTGAGACTGAAAGGCAAGGCTTTGAACTGGTAATGACTGGCCCCTACCTGATACTACAGAAAGGTCCTGGACTTCTTTATGATTTTATATGGAAATAGGAATCCTGGAAATCTATATCCAATTATTTGCTTTAAGACTGGGCAAAAATGTTGACACCATGGCCATTATGAATATTGGCTTCTTTACAAATAGTTTTAGGCTGTTGTGGTCCAGAAATGGCCAGAGATCCTATGTTCTTCTTTGGAACCAAAAATAATCTTAAATAAACTCTTGACCCTCTCTGGTCTGGTGGGACCTCCTTGATGGCCCTTTGTGAAGGAGGATAGGCACTTCCTGAATGGCTACTTGCATTTTGTGCAGAGGAATATTTGGTAATGGTGGCTTCTATAGTGATGATCTTTAAAAAAAGTTATATGACAGAGACCCTGGATATAATTTCTCACATCAATTTCTTCTGCATAATGCCTGTCCACACTGATAGGTGCCCAGATAATCACCCTTCCTGACTGGATGGATAGCTGGGCAAGCCCTCAGGTGTACTAATTTGACCTTCCTGAGAAGGATTCCTTGAAACCTTGTTTTTGCAGACCCCCTTGACTGTGTGGTTGGCACCCATTAAAGGAGCCACCCTGGCAATGACCACCCCTGTCGGGGAGGAGGTCAAAGAACTGATGTTCAGATCTCGTGAACCACAGGGATTTGGAACCCTTCTCATTCCTACTGAAAGATCTCTGAGGGCTTTCAGATTTGCCTCTTACTGCAGATAGCACCTATCCATCCTGCTTATCATAGCTCTTAACTGTCCAGATTTTTGCAGAATATTCAGATTGTTGTCTCATATTTTTAGTCTGTTCCTCAAAAGAAAAAACTGTGGTGTTCTGGCAAATCACTGAGGATTGATGTCACTAAATAACGACATACATTTGAGTTTCAGACTTCATGTCTTTCAAAAACTGCATGTTAACATGGATCCTATTATTCTAGCAACTTTGAAGTTTGTAAGAATATTTATAATCCGTCCTTATTTTTGGGCCTTTGTGCTCCCATTATTTTAGGCTCTGTCCAGATTTCTTGCTTTAAGAGGATGAGAGGTATATTGCTTACATGTTGTCTGCTTCACTTTAACTGTTGGTTTGATGATCCATCAATAGAGGCATTGGTAAAGGATGCCTTCAATTTGTCCATGAAATCACATTGGTGGAGACAGACATAGCATTGCAGAGTTATGCAAATGCCAGCTGCCCTGGCAGATAAATCAGCTGCATTGGAACACAGATGCATATGGAGATCTGTGATGCTGAGCATGGCATTTGGAGTAGTTTTCAGTTGCTTAATAGACTTCTTAGTCAAGGGCTGACTCAAAATATCCATAGTTTGTTTTCTTAAGTTCCTCTGGAATCTGTTCACATGAATAAAGTAATTTAATGATCTCAGAGTGAAAATAAAAGTGCTTCACCATCTTAACACCTGGGACTCCGTCTTTGAGAGAGAGATAGCAGATAACTCATCTGTGAGTTCACTTCTGGTGACTGCTGCAAGAATCTGAGTCCGCCAAAGGACAATTTTTTTTTCAAAACTACCTATTTTTGTAGGGTGACAAAAGACTTTATCAGGTTTTCACAGGACAGTTTCCTCTGTTTCAGGTTCCTGACATACCTTCCTGGTAGCCAAGAGGTAGAAGTGGCAGAGAAGTATGCTTTAAAGGGCATTTCCTCATCCTGACAAGGTGGGTCAGATGACTAAGATTCCCTCTGATTTACTAATTCCAAGAGATTGACAAATGTAAAACGTAAGTTTTGGAGGTAATGGACTCAGAAGAGGGGTCTATGGATCGCCTTTTATATGTTTGCTTCCCAAGTATTTATATCTGTGACTGGTCAGAGTCCATGGAACAGTCAGATGGCCCTGAATGTGAATCGGCTAAGGATGTAGTTCTGCAGGTCTATATCATAACCGCGAAAGCCCGTTTCATTGAATAAGTAAATGTCGGCACATATTACGCGAACCGCGAATACACCGAAAACCCTAAACCACAAAATTCACAATCTCGAACCGGCATAGTTGGTCAACCCCACTGCTCGTTACACACTACCCACCCAAACAAAATAAATAAACCACATACATACACTAACTGAAACCCTACTTCTTACCCTACATTAAACCTTACATACATTACTATCTATGCACTTACCTTAATCCGCACCCTAACCCTAAGGTCTGTAACTATCGCACACTTACCTTAATGAGCTATACCCAAACAAAATAAATAATCCACACACATACACTTAACAAAACCCTACTTCTAACCCTACACTAAACCTTACATACATTACTATCTATGCACTTACCTTAACCCGCACCCTAACCCTAAGGTCCGTAACTATCGCACACTTACCTTACGTAGCTATACTGCAGAAGGGCCAACTATGCTGATTCGAGATTTTGAATTTCGAGGTTTAGGGCATTTGGTGTATTCGTGGTTCGCGCAATATGTGTCGACATTTACATATTCGCTGTAACGGGATTTCACAGTTATAATATAGACCTAGTTCTGCTCTGTCCCTGGAAGACTTAATGAATGGGTTGAAGAACTGATGGATGAGCATCTCAGAGTAGAGTTGGAACCAATGAAAGTCCTGCCAACAGCCTGGAAGGGAAAAAGACTATCATCCTGTCTATAACCTCAAAGATGTATCCTGGGTTTGTCTGGATCAAGGTACCACTCCTCAGAAGAGACACCTCCTCCACCAAAGCTGAGGTGGATGCAAGTGGTGCCAAGGAGGATTTCCCAGATCCTGAGGACCCAAACCGCCTCAAGATAGAGATTAGTACCATTGGCTTGAAAAATAAAGACCCTGACATTGGGAATAGTTCCCTAAGAGTTTACTCAAAGGTGGTTCTGAAGACTTGACTCAGAGCATACAGGTCCAAGACCCACTCAACAGTGAAGGGGTTGGAAATGATTGTGTCAGATACATCATTTTTGGCAGCAAACACAAAGGACTCATGGTGCCAAAGTGACAGGATCCAGGTGGAAAATCAAGTTCCAAGACCACTACCGCAGAAACTGACACCTGAAAAGGACCTAGAAGAGGTGGGGGACTAACCTGATAAGCCCTAATAACAGAGGGGGATGAGATGATGCCCAGTTCTATCTTTGTCTTCAGAAAGGCCCTCATCATCAGTTCCCAGTCAACTTCAGATATGCTTCTGACTGAGTGCACACATTTCAAAGAAGTTGAAGAAGTCTGCAAGGCCATGAAACTGGACAATTCCCTTTCTTAAGAGTGACTGTTAACAGATTTGGAAGGAGACATGTACCTAATAACTATAGTCTTCGTAACTGGAGATTTTTATCTTGGTGCCATGGAAAAGAAAGACTCTTCTCCTGGTTACTTTATGACACAAGGAGGAACCTTGTTCTTAATTTTTGAACTTCCTAGATTTCCCATCCTTATCTTTGCCTTCTTTTTCTCATGCTTATTTGCTTTATTGGATGAAAGGAGACTTTGATTATAAGTTAATTTTTCTTGTCCACTAAGGAGTATGGACTGCAATCTTTGCAGATGGAACAATCTACATTTAGATGCTCTGGGCCTAAGCAGACCACATGCATCATGTGAATCCTGTAGAAGGAGCTTATGCCCACACACAGCACATTTAGTTAATCCTTAATCAAGTAGTATAATACCAAAATAACACTGTAACAATAATTGAAAAAAGCACTAAAACTAGCTTCTTTTTTTGTTTAAAGAGTAAGAAGGTTCCGACTCAGCAAAGCTCCTTGTGGTCCTGCAGAGTGGTGCTAGCAGCAGAGAGACGAAAAAGAGTGACTGCTACCTGATTTAAGTACCTTTTACTGCCTTTACCTTTGCGACTGTCTATTCTCACCGAAAAGTGAGTTAAACTGCTCTTTTGCTTGAAATAAGCTTGTTACTGCATTTATTATTACCTGCACTTTGAAATTGTCTTTTTGTTTGAATTAACTGTTGAGGCTGCTCACTCAAGTGCGCTAGCCTGTGTAAAGTATTTACTGTGCTTTTTCTGTTGTCTGCCTAGAAAAAAAAAAAAAAAAAAAATCCTTGTTTCCCACCTTTCCTGAGCTAGAATAGTCCCTAATACAGGTATTGCTGTATTCTGGACTTTAGAATAGTTCCTGTGTTGCCCATATCCTTACTTGGATTGAAGGAAGTGTCTTTGTTCACCAGTGGGAGTGGGGAGCTTTGAGCAGCCTATCTGTCCCTGGAGGAGTGATCTCAGCCCAGAAACTTGTTTACTGGCCGTTTTGGGCAAATTCCTAGCTCTTTTAAGTCCCCTGCTTAAAAACCCGCTTTAGCGCAGTTTTTGTGCTTGTTCCGACTCAGCAAAGCTCCTCGTGGTCCTGCAGAGTGGTGCTAGCAGCAGAGAGACGAAAAAGAGTGACTGCTACCTGATTTAAGTACCTTTTACTGCCTTTTCCTTTGCGACTCTCTATTCTCACCGAAAAGCAAGTTAAATCTGCTCTTTTGCTTGAACTAAGCTTGTTACTGCATTTATTATTACCTGCACTTTGAAATTGTCTTTTTGTTTGAATTAACTGTTGAGGCTGCTCACTCAAGTGCGCTAGCCTGTGTAAAGTATTTACTGTGCTTTTTCTGTTGTCTGCCTAGAAAAAAAGAAAAAAATATATATCCTTGTTTCCCACCTTTCCTGAGCTAGAATAGTCCCTAATACAGGTATTGCTGTATTCTGGACTTTAGAATAATTCCTGTGTTGCCCATATCCTTACTTGGATTGAAGGAAGCTTCTTTGTTCACCAGTGGGAGTGGGGAGCTTTGAGCAGCCTATTTGTCCCCGGAAGAGTGATCTCAGCCCAGAAACTTGTTGTTTATTGGCCGTTTTGGGATAATTCCTAGCTCTTTTAAGTCCCCTGCTTCAAAACCCGCTTTAGCGTGGTTTTTGTGCTTGTTCCGACTCAGCAAAGCTCCTTGTGGTCCTGCAGAGTGGTGCTAGCAGCAGAGAGACGAAAAAGAGTGACTGCTACCTGATTTAAGTACCTTTTACTGCCTTTTCCTTTGCGACTCTCTATTCTCACCGAAAAGCGAGTTAAAACTGCTCTTTTGCTTGAAATAAGCTTGTTACTGAATTTATTATTACCTGCACTTTGAAATTGTCTTTTTGTTTGAATTAACTGTTGAGGCTGCTCACTCAAGTGTGCTAGCCTGTGTAAAGTATTTACTGTGCTTTTTCTGTTGTCTGCCTAGAAAAAAAGAAAAAAAAACAAAAAAAATATCCTTGTTTCCTGCCTTTCCTGAGCTAGAATAGTCCCTAATACAGGTATTGCTGTGTTCTGGACTTTAGAATAGTTCCTGTGTTGCCCATAACCTTACTTGGATTCAAGGAAGCGTCTTTGTTCACCAGTGGGAGTGGGGAGCTTTGAGCAGCCTATCTGTCCCTGGAGGAGTGATCTCAGCCCAGAAACTTGTTGTTTATTGGCTGTTTTGGGCTAATTCCTAGCTCTTTTAAGTCCCCTGCTTAAAAACCCGCTTTAGCGAGGTTTTTGCGCTTGTTCCAACTCAGCAAATCTCCTTGTGGTCCTGCAGAGTGGTGCTAGCAGCAGAGAGTCGAAAAAGAGTGACTGCTACCTGATTTAAGTACCTTTTACTGCCTTTTCCTTTGCAACTCTCTATTCTCACTGAAAAGTGAGTTAAAACTGCTCTTTTGCTTGAAATAAGCTTGTTACTGAATTTATTATTACCTGCACTTTGAAATTGTCTTTTTGTTTGAATTAACTGTTGAGGCTGCTCACTCAAGTGCGCTAGCCTGTGTAAAGTATTTACTGTGCTTTTTCTGTTATCTGCCAAGAAAAAAAGAAAAAAAAACAAAAAAAATATCCTTGTTTCCTGCCTTTCCTGAGCTAGAATAGTCCCTAATACAGGTATTGCTGTATTCTGGACTTTAGAATAGTTCCTGTGTTGCCCATAACCTTACTTGGATTGAAGGATGCTTTTTTGTTCACCAGTGGGAGTGGGGAGCTATGAGCAGCCTATCTGTCCCTGAAGGAGTGATCTCAGCCCAGTGTTTGTTTGCTTGTTTTTTCCCTGAAATGCTAATTCCACCTAAAACGCGGCTTTTCAGCGCTTCTGTGGATCCCTAGTGATATCTGCATTGCTTACTGTACTTATTTCCTTGTTTCACTTGAAAGAAAGTTACTGTTTGCATTTTTGCATTTAAGTTACCTGTAACACAGTTGCAGGCTACACACTCAAGTGCGCTAGTCTCCTCTGTGTATTTAAAGTAATTTAAGCTCTGCATTTCTGTTTCTAAAAAAACAAAAAACAAAAAAAAATCCTTGTTTTCCCACCTTTCTGAACTAGTCTAGTCCAGTTTTCAGGCTTTGCTGAATCCAGGACTGAGGTAAAGGTTCCTGTGTTGCCCATATCATACTTGGTTAATTAGGGGGCTTTCTTGTTCACTGTGAGAGAGGGAACTCTGAGCAGCCTATCTGTCCCTGTAGGAGTGGTCCCAGCCCAGCAACTTGTAGCTTATTTCCCATTTTGGGCTAATTTCTATCCTTTTTGATCTCCCTGGTATAAAAACCGCTTAGCGCGGTTTTGCACGGGTTTGCGCACCACGCAGTGCTGTTTATCTGCGGTTAAACTATTCCAGGCTCCACGAAGTCTGCACTTCAGTTTTTCCCTTGAAACTTGAAACACTTCAACCCAGCACTAGAAATAAGGCAATTTAAGACCGGCACTTACTAAAACTAGCACTAGCTTACAGCTTGCACTTCAGGCCTATACTCAGGAAGTATAAAGCTCTTTACTCATCCAATCAGCAATACAGTCCCAATCATCTACTCAGGCATGTTCAAGGGACAGCTTCAGGTTTGCTCTCCGGTCCAGCTGGTGAATCTGGGCATCCTGAGACAATGTTACAATTGCCTCATGTACACAGACACCCCCCTCCTCCTCCCAACCAACACAAACATATGTGAGAGATGCAGCTACACATCCAAACTGGAGGCTAAGCTCTCTCAACCCACGAATGGATCAACCAGTCACAAGGAGAAGGGCAACACAAGCACCACATTACCAGACTCACATAGACCAGCCATAGCTGCACCAGAAAATAACTCTCAGAAACACGCAAAAACATACTCAGAGGCTCTAAATAAGCACCTGCCTAAACAACAGAGATCTCCTAAGCATACACCCAAGCAAACCAGAAACCAAGTAACACATACATCACAACGTCAGTGTGCCAAGCAAAAACAGCCCCTAAGGCTAAATAACACACCTAACACACTAGTAATCGGTGATTCTATCATCAGGCACACAGACGTCCCACTCACTAGAGTGAACAAGGAGAAGGTTACCGTAAGCTGCCTGTCAGGTGCCAGAATCCGCCACATAACACGTGCACTCAGGTCACTCCACAAGTACAAATATGACTCTGTCATTGTACATGTTGGCGTAAATGACCTGAGACGTACCTCCCTGGACTACATGAAAAGAGACATGGAGGAGCTCTCTGACCATGTAGCCCAGGCTGGTATGACTCTGACTCTGAGTAGCATCCTGCCCTCACCCAAAATGATGCCAGCATACGAAGAAAAAATGATCAGTTTCAACAATTGGTTAAACTACTGGGGTCATTCAAAGGGGATCCAGTACTTGTCAGCCTGGGATGACATGCTTGACAAGCCACGTTGCTTTGCCAGAGATGGCTTGCACCTGTCACCCCTGGGCTTTCGAATACTGGCCAAGACTCTTGCCGCCCCAATACTGCCTTTTTTAAGCAAGGCTCAAAATACAAACCCGCCTCCATAAACAACAATAATAAACAAAAACTGAGGGTAATGCTGCTCAACGCCAGAAGTCTAAACCTCAAAATGCATGCACTCAAGGCTCTCCTTGGTATGGAAGAAATCGACGTATGTGCAGTGACAGAAACCTGGTTCAAGGATCCAGAGAGCACCCCAGCACTACCAGGCTATAACTCCTACCATATCCTTAGGTCCCAAAACCAGGACCGGAACAAAAAAGGAGGGGGTGTGTCCATATTCATCAAGAACACCCACACCTCCAGGTTAGTAGCACAACATGCGGAATCTGAGACCATCCAAGTGCAATTGACAGTGGGTAAATTGACTGTTCAATTTATAGCTTGCTACAGATCTCCCACCTTGTCTCAGGACCCCCACGCAACATTCCTGAGAACATTAGAAAGTATGAAGATTCTACCCAACACCATGCTACGGGGTGACTTCAACTATCCAAACATTGACTGGGAAAACTACTCAAGCTCAAACGCCCTAGCCCAAGGCTTCCTTGAGTTTATAAACTCAAACGCCCTTGAACAGCTGGTCACCACTCCCACAAGAGGTGACAACATACTGGACCTGGTCATCACCAACATGGGGAACCTATGTTCCACACCTGAGGTAAACTCGTCATTGGTAAGATTAGATCACAAACTAATCACACTGGACATCCACATCCCAACCCCCCCCCCCCCCAGTCAAGGAAATCAAGGTAAAAAACTTCTCTAAAGCCAACTTCACACTCCTCAAGACCGAGGTGGGAATTTTCAAAGCTCCCAATCAAATGGAAAATGATAACCCAACGGCAGAATCCTGTACAAGTGCATTCTATGAACACCTTCAAGAATGCATGGACCGAGCCATCCCAAGTAAAACCAAGACCAACTCCTCAAAAAAGAGGAAGCCAGTCTGGTGGACCCCGGCCATAAATAAACTTTACAACAGAAGGAGGAAACTCCTGCAAGATAGAACAAAATCCCAAAATAAGAAGGCATCTCTGATTAACATCAGTAAAAAACTGCACTCCCTCATTAAATCATCCAAGGCCAACTTCGAAAGAAAAATAGCCAATGACTCTAAGGATAACCACAAGGCCTTCTTTAACTATGTCAAGAGTCTAGGGGCAAACTCTCAGATATGCTCCGAGCTAGTGCATAATGGCCATAAATACACTGAACCAACTGACATTGCCAACATCCTGGCTGACAAGTTCAGTGCAAACTTCACCCCCCCCCCTCCACCAAAGGGGCTAGCACCCATCCCAGAAGAATGTGGCGCTCCAGATATCTCAGACACACAAGTAAAGACAGCCCTTGCAAAGGCAAAAAACACAGCATCAATGGGACCAGATGATATCACAGGTTGTGTCTTACATGAGCTTCAAAATGAACTAACCCCCCATCTCAAATCACTATTCAAACTCAGCCTCTCTACAGGTGATGTACCCAAAGAATGGCGTACAGCAACAGTCGTACCACTCCACAAAGGTGGTGCCACAACTGACCCTGGGAACTATCGCCCTATAAGCTTGACTAGCTTGGTCTGCAAAGCCATGGAACGCATTATCATGGAGCTCATTAACAGGGACATTGGGAACGTCCAGACACTGGACCCCACCCAGTTCGGCTTTGTTAAAGGCAGATCTTGCCTCCTGAACTTGGTCGACTTCTTTGAAACAGTCATCATGGCCATAGATGAAGGGAAGGTGGTCCAGACAGCATATCTGGACCTCGCTAAGACGTTCAACACCATCCTACACTCAGGAATCACAGACAAACTCACCAGCTTAAATACCAACCCCCATGTCACGAGATGGGTTGCCAATTGGCTCTCAGACAGAACCCACACGGTAAGTGTGGCAGGTGCCATGTCTGACTCTAAACCAGTCACAAGCGGAGTCCCACAGGGCTCAGTCCTTGGACCCCTCCTGTTCGGTATATATTTCACCGAAGTACAGGCAAAGGCAGAGAGACTGTGGCTAACCAAGTTCGCAGATGACTGTAAATTGGATGCAGTAATTGACTCTCCAGCTGACACAGACATCCTGCAAAAGGGTCTCACAGAGACAAACACCTGGTGTCAAAGTCATGGCCTCAAGCTAAATGCCAAAAAATGCATAGTAATCCCATTTGGGAAAAACAAAGTACCTACAAACTACCACATAGATGGGAATCCACTAAGTACAGAAGAAGAAATTAGGGACCTGGGTACCCAAGTAGATAGCATGCCCTCCTTTGATAACCACATAGCCAAAGCAGTCAGGAAATCCTTCTATGTGGCACAACTTATCACAAAGGGTTTCTCATCCAGATCCAAGGAGGTGATTGTGCCCCTTTACTCCTCACTCATTAAGCCCATAATAGAGTACAATGCCCCATTTGGGATGTACCTCACTCATTAGGCCCATAATAGAGTGCAATGCCCCATTTGGGATGTACCTCACTAGACACCTGCAACAACTAGTAAGACCACAGAAGTACCTCACTAAGAGGATTAAGGGCCTTAAACAATTACCCTATGAAGCATGACTAAAAAAGCTCCAGCTCTTCTCAGTCGCTCAGAGGTGACCTATGCCTGAACTATAGGGCCATGTCAAACCCTGAACTAATGGACATGCTTCACCTCAAAAAAATGAGATCCTTCAGAACCACTCGTTCTAGTGACTTGAACCTATGTACAACAATAAACAGGACATGCTGGAGGGATAGATTCCTGTCCCAGCGACTCCCCTCACTCTGGAATAGAATCCCAATCCATATTTGACATAGCTCCTCTATGACCCTCTTCAAGAGAACTCTTAATGAGTGGATGGGTAATCGTAAGTTCTACCCTGGGATCACTTCAGGAGCCCTGTTGACAGAGGCCCAGGTTCCTAATCTAATGGGGAGGCGAAAGCCATCACTCTGTGGCTAGGCTTATAAATGCCCATGGGCAGATAGCCTAGTACTTACCTATGAACCTATGAACCTAAGAAACTTGTTGTTTATTGGCCACTTTTGGGCTAATTCCTAGCTCTCAGGTATTGCTGTATTCTGGACTTCAGAATAGTTCCTGTGCTGCCCATATCCTTACTTGGATAGAAGGAAGCTTCTTTGTTCACCAGTGGGAGTGGGGAGCTTTGAGCAGCCTATCTGTCCCTGGAGGAGTGATCTCAGCCCAGAAACTTGTTGTTTATTGGCAGTTTTGGGCTAATTCCTAGCTATTTTAAGTCCCCTGCTTAAAAACCCGCTTTAGCGCGGGTTTTGCGCTTGTTCCAACTCAGCAAAGCTCCTCATGGTCCTGCAGAGTGGTGCTAGCAGCAGAGAGACAAAAAGAGTGACTGCTACCTGATTTAAGTACCTTTTACTGCCTTTACCTTTGTGACTGTCTATTCTCGCCGAAAAGCGAGTTAAAACTGCTCTTTTGCTTGAAATAAGCTTGTTACTGCATTTATTATTACCTGCACTTTGAAATTGTCTTTTTGTTTGAATTAACTGTTGAGGCTGCTCACTCAAGGGCGCTAGCCTGTGTAAAGTATTTACTGTGACTTTTCTGTTGTCTGCCTAGAAAAAAATAAAAAAAAATATCCTTGTTTCCCGCCTTTCCTGAGCTAGAATAGTCCCTAATATAGGTATTGCAGTATTCTGAACTTTAGAATAGTTCTTATGTTGCCCATATCCGTACTTGGATAGAAGGAAGCTTCTTTGTTCACCAGTGGGAGTGGGGAGCTTTGAGCATCCTATTTGTCCCTGGAGGAGTGATCTCAGCCCAGAAACTTGTTGTTTACGCTTTGGGCTAATTCCTAGCTATTTTAAGTACCCTGCTTAAAAACCCACTTTAGTGCAGTTTTTGTGCTTGTTCCAACTCAGCAAAGCTCCTCGTGGTCCTGCAGAGTGGTGCTAGCAGCACAGAGACGAAAAAGAGTGACTGCTACCTGATTTAAGTACCTTTTACTGCCTTTTCCTTTGCGACTGTCTATTCTCGCCGAAAGCGAGTTAAAACTGCTCTTTTGATTGAAATAAGCTTGTTACTGCATTTATTATTATCTGCACTTTGAAATTGTCTTTTTGTTTGAATTAACTGTTGAGGCTGCTCACTCAAGTGCGCTAGCCTGTCTAAAGTATTTACTGTGCTTTTTCTGTTGTCTGCCTAGAAAAAAAAAAAAACACAAAAAATATCCTTGCTTCCCGCCTTTCCTGAGCTAGAATAGTCCCTAATACAGGTATTGCTGTATTCTGGACTTTAGAATAGTTCCTGTATTGCCCATATCCTTGCTTGGATAGAAGGAAGCTTCTTTGTTCGCGGGTGGGAGTTGGACTGCTTTGGGCAGCCTATCTGTCCTGGGAGGAGTGCTCTTAGCCCAGAAACTTGTTGTTTATTGGCCGTTTTGGGCTAATTCCTAGCTCTTTTAAGTCCCCTGCTTAAAAACCCGCTTTAGCATGGTTTTTGTGCTTGTTCTGACTCAGCAAAGCTCCTCGTGGTCCTGCAAAGTGGTGCTAGCAGCAGAGAGACGAAAAAGAGTGACTGCTACCTGATTTAAGTACCTCTTACTGCCTTTACCTTTGCGACTGTCTATTCTCACCGAAAAGCAAGTTAAAACTTCTCTTTTGCTTGAAATAAGCTTGTTACTGCATTTTATTATTACCTGCATTTGCAATTGTCTTTTTGTTTGAATTAACTGTTGAGGCTGCTCACTCAAGTGCGCTAGCCTGTGTAAAGTATTTACTGTGCCTTTTCTGTTGTCTGCCTAAAAAAAAAGAAAAAAAACAAAAAAAATATCCTTCTTTCCCGCCATTCCTGAGCTAGAATAGTCCCCAATATAGGTATTGCTGTATTCTGGACTTTAGAATAGTTCCTGTGTTGCTCATATCCTTACTTGGATAGAAGGAAGCTTCTTTGTTCACTAGTGGGAGTGGGGAGCTTTGAGCATCCTATCTGTCGCTGGAGGAGTGATCTCAGCCCAGAAACTTGTTGTTTATTGGCCGTTTTGGGCTAATTCCTAGTTATTTTAAGTCCCCTGCTTAAAAACCCGCTTTAGCACAGTTTTTTCACTTGTTCCGGCTCAGCAAAGCTCCTAGTGGTCCTGCAGAGTGGTGCTAGCAGCAGAGAGATGAAAAAGAAAGACTGCTACCTGATTTAAGTACCTTTTACTGCCTTTTCCTTTGCGACTGTGTATTATCGCCAAAAAGCGAGTTAAAACTGCTCTTTTACTTGAAATAAGCTTGTTACTGCATTTATTATTACCTGCACTTTGAAATTGTCTTTTTGTTTGAATTAACTGTTGAGGCTGCTCACTCAAGTGCGCTAGCCTGTGTAAAGTATTTACTGTGCTTTTTCTGTTGTCTGCCTAGAAAAAAAACAAAAAAAACCCCCCAAAAATTCCTTGTTTCCCGCCTTTCCTGAGCTAGAATAATCCCTAATACAGGAATTGCTGTATTCTGGACTTTAGAATAGTTCCTGTGTTGCCCATATCCTTACTTGGATAGAATGAAGCCTCTTTGTTCACCAGTGGGAGTGGGGAGCTTTAAGCAGCCTATCTGTCCCTGGAGGAGTGACTCAGCACAGAAACATGTTGTTTATTGGTTGTTCTGGGCTAATTCCTAGCTCTTTTAAGTCCCCTGCTTAAAAACCCGCTTTAGCGCAGTTTTTGCACTTGTTCCGACTCAGCAAACTCCTCGTGGTCCTACAGAGTGGTGCTAGCAGCAGAGAGACGAAAAAGAGTGACTGCTACCTGATTTAAGTTCCTTTTACTGCCTTTACCTTTGTGACTGTCTATTCTTGCCGAAAAATGAGTTAAAACTGCTCTTTTGCTTGAAATAAGCCTTTTACTGCATTTATTATTACCAGCACTTTGAAATTGTCTTTTTGTTTGAATTAACTGTAGAGGCTGCTCACTCAAGTGTGCTAGCCTGTGTAAAGTATTTACTGTGTCTTTTCTGTTGTCCGCCTAGAAAAAAAGAAAAAAAAAACAAAAAAAAATATCCTTGTTTCCCGCCTTTCCTGAGCTAAAATAGTCCCTAATACAGGTATTGCTGTATTCTGGACTTTAGAATAGCTCTTGTGTTGCCCATATCCTTATTTGGATAGAAGGAAGCTTCTTTGTTCACCAGTGGGAGTGGGAAGCTTTGAGCAGCCTATCTGTCCCTGGAGGAGTGATCTCAGCCCAGAAACTTGTTGTTTATTGGCTGTTTTGGGCTAATTCCTGGCTCTTTTAAGTCCCCTGCTTAAAAACCCACTTTAGGGCGGTTTTTGCACTTATTCCGACTCAGCAAAGCTCCTTGTGGTCCTGCAGAGTGGTGCTAGCAGCAGAGAGATGAAAAAGAGTGACTGCTACCTGATTTAAGTTCCTTTTACTGCAATTACCTTTGCGACTGTCTATTCACGCCAAAAAGCGAGTTAAAACTGCTCTTTTGCTTGAAATAAGCTTGTTACTGCATTTATTATTACCTGCACTTTGAAACTGTCTTTTTGTTTGAATTAACTGTTGAGGCTGCTCACTCAAGTGCGCTAGCCTGTGTAAAGTATTTACTGTGCTTTTTCTGTTGTCTGCCTAGAAAAAAAGAAAAAAAAACAAAAAAAATATCCTTGTTTATCCTTTCCTGAGCTAGAATAGTCCCTAATACAGGTATTGCTGTATTCTGGACTTTAGAATAGTTCCTGTATTGCCCATATCCTTGGTTGGATAGAAGGAAGCTTCTTTGTTCGCCAATGGGAGTGGGACTGCTTTGGGCAGCGTATCTGTCCCTGGAGGAGTGATCTTAGCGAAGAAACTTGTTGTTTATTGGCCGTTTTGGGCTAATTCCTAACTCTTTTAAGTCCCCTGCTTAAAAACCCACTTTAACATGGTTTTTGCACTTGTTCCGACTCAGCAAAGCTCCTCGTGATCATGCAGAGTGGGGCTAGCAGCAGAGAGATGAAAAAGAGGGACTGCTACCTGATTTAAGTACCTTTTACTGCTTTTACCTTTGCGACTGTCTATTCTCGCTGAAAAGTGAGTTAAAACTGCTCTTTTGCTCGAAATAAGCTTGTTACTGCATTTATTATTACCTGCACTTTGAAATTATCTTTTTGATTGAATTAACTGTTGAGGCTGCTCACTCAAGTGCCCTAGCCTCTGTAAAGTATTTACTGTGCCTTTTCTGTTGTCTGCCTAGAAAAAAAGAAAAAAAAAAAAAAAAAAATATCCTTGTTTCCCGCCTTTCCTGAGCTAGAATAGTCCCTAATATAGGTATTGCTGTATTTTGGACTTTAGAATAGTTCCTGTGTTGCCCATATCCTTACTTGGATAGAAGGAAGCTTCTTGTTCACCAGTGGGAGTGGGGAGCTTTGAGCATCCTATCTGTCCCTGGAGGAGTGATCTCAGCCAAGAAACTTGTTGTTTATTGGCCGTTTTGGGCTAATTCCTAGCTATTTTAAATCCCCTGCTGAAAAACCCACTTTAGCGCAGTTTTTGCACTTGTTCCGACTCAGCAAAGCTCCTTGTGGGCCTGCAAAGTGGTGCTAGCAGCAGAGAGACGAAAAAGAGTGACTGCTAGCTGATTTAAGTTTCTTTTACTGCCTTTTCCTTTGCAACTGTCTATTCTCGCCAAAAAGTGAGTTAAAACTGGTCTTTTCCTTGAAAAAAGCTTGTTCCTGCATTTATTATTACCTGCACTTTGAAATTGTCTTTTTGTTTGAATTAACTGTTGAGGCTGCTCACTCAAGTGCGCTCGCCTGTGTAAAGTATTTACTGTGCTTTTTCTGCTGTCTGCCTATAAAAAAAGAAAAAAAAAATCCTTCTTTCCCGCCTTTCTTGAGCTAGAATAATCCCTAATACAGGTATTGCTGTATTCTGGACTTTAGAATAGCTCCTGTGTTGCCCATGTCCTTACTTGGATAGAAGGAAGCTTCTTTGTTCACCAGTGAGCAGCCTATCTGTCCCTGGAGGAGTGATCTCAGCCCAGAAACGTGTTGTTTATTGTCCGTTTTGGGCTAATTCCTGGCTCTTTTAAGTCTCCTGCTTAAAAACCCGCTTTAGCGCAGTTTTTGCGCTTGTTCCGACTCAGCAAAACTCCTCGTGGTCCTACAGAGTGGTGCTAGCAGCAGAGAGATGAAAAAGAGTGACTGCTACTTGATTTAAGTTCCTTTTACTGCCTTTACCTTTGCGACTGTCTATTGTCGCCGAAAAGTGAGTTAAAACTGTTCTTTTGCTTGAAATAAGCTTTTTACTGCATTTATTATTACCTGCACTTTGAAATTGTCTTTTTGTTTGAATTATCTGGTGAGGATGCTCACTCAAGTGTGCTAGCCTGTGTAAAATATTTACTGTGCTTTTTCTGTTGTCTGCCTAGAAAAAAAGAAAAAAAAACAAAAAAAAAATATCCTTGTTTCCCACCTTTCCTGAGCTAGAATAGTCTCTAATACAGGTATTGCTGTATTCTGGACTTTAGAATAGTTCCTGTGTTGCCCATATCCTTATTTGGATAGAAGGAAGCTTCTTTGTTCACCAGTGGGAGTGGGGAGCTTTGAGCAGCCTATCTGTCCCTGGAGGAGTGATCTCAGCCCGGAAACGTGTTGTTTATTGGCTGTTTTGGGCTAATTCCTGGCTCTTTTAAGTCCCCTGCTTAAAAACCCACTTTAGCGCGGTTTTTGCACTTG
The DNA here is from genome assembly GCF_019279795.1 of Protopterus annectens. Taxonomy (NCBI): domain Eukaryota; kingdom Metazoa; phylum Chordata; order Ceratodontiformes; family Protopteridae; genus Protopterus; species Protopterus annectens. The sequence goes on along the minus strand of NC_056743.1, from coordinate 417,004,338 downwards.
TTCTGACTCAGCAAAGCTCCTCGTGGTCCTGCAGAGTGGTGCTAGCAGCAGAGAGACGAAAAAGAGTGACTGCTACCTGATTTAAGTACCTCTTACTGACTTTACCTTTGCGACTGTCTATTCTCACCGAAAAGCAAGTTAAAACTTCTCTTTTGCTTGAAATAAGCTTGTTACTGCATTTTATTATTACCTGCATTTGCAATTGTCTTTTTGTTTGAATTAACTGTTGAGGCTGCTCACTCAAGTGCGCTAGCCTATGTAAAGTATTTACTGTGCCTTTTCTGTTGTCTGCCTAGAAAAAAAGAAAAAAAAACAAAAAAAATATCATTGTTTCCCACCTTTCCTGAGCTAGAATAGTCCCCAATATAGGTATTACTGTATTCTGGACTTTAGAATAGTTCCTGTGTTGCCCATATCCTTACTTGGATAGAAGGAAGCTTCTTTGTTCACTAGTGGGAGTGGGGAGCTTTGAGCATCCTATCTGTCCCTGGAGGAGTGATCTCAGCCCAGAAACTTGTTGTTTATTGGCCGTTTTGGGCTAATTCCTAGCTATTTTAAGTCCCCTGCTTAAAAACCCGATTTAGCACAGTTTTTACACTTGTTCCAACTCAGCAAAGCTCCTCGTGGTCCTGCAGAGTGGTGCTAGCAGCAGAGAGATGAAAAAGAATGACTGCTACCTGATTTAAGTACCTTTTACTGCCTTTTCCTTTGCGACTGTGTATTCTCGCCAAAAAGCGAGTTAAAACTGCTCTTTTACTTGAAATAAGCTTGTTACTGCATTTATTATTACCTGCACTTTGAAATTGTCTTTTTGTTTGAATTAACTGTTGAGGCTGCTCACTCAAGTGCGCTAGCCTGTGTAAAGTATTTACTGTGCTTTTTCTGTTGTCTGGCTAGAAAAAAAACAAAAAAAAACAAAAAAAAATCCTTGTTTCCCGCCTTTCCTGAGCTAGAATAATCCCTAATACAGGAATTGCTGTATTCTGGACTTTAGAATAGTTCCTGTGTTGCCCATATCCTTACTTGGATAGAAGGAAGCTTCTTTGTTCACCAGTGGGAGTGGGGAGCTTTAAGCAGCCTATCTGTCCCTGGAGGAGTGACTCAGCACAAAAACTTGTTGTTTATTGGTTGTTTTGGGCTAATTCCTAGCTCTTTTAAGTCCCCTGCTTAAAAACCCGCTTTAGCGCAGTTTTTGCACTTGTTCCAACTCAGCAAACTCCTCGTGGTCCTACAGAGTGGTGCTAGCAGCAGAGAGATGAAAAAGAGTGACTGCTACCTGATTTAAGTTCCTTTTACTGCCTTTACCTGTGCGACTGTCTATTCTTGCCGAAAAATGAGTTAAAACTGCTCTTTTGCTTGAAATAAGCTTTTTACTGCATTTATTATTACCAGCACTTTGAAATTGTCTTTTTGTTTGAATTAACTGTTGAGGCTGCTCACTCAAGCGCGCTAGCCTGTGTAAAGTATTTACTGTGTCTTTTCTGTTGTCCGCCTAGCAAAAAAGAAAAAATAAACAAAAAAAAATATCCTTGTTTCCCGCCTTTCCTGAGCTAGAATACTCCCTAATACAGGTATTGCTGTATTCTACACTTTAGAATAGCTCCTGTGCTGCCCATATCCTTACTTGGATAGAAGGAAGCTTCTTTGTTCACCAGTGGGAGTGGGAAGCTTTGAGCAGCCTATCTGTCCCTGGAGGAGTGATCTCAGCCCAGAAACTTGTTGTTTATTGGCTGTTTTGGGCTAATTCCTGGCTCTTTTAAGTCCCCTGCTTAAAAACCCACTTTAGCGCGGGTTTTGCACTTATTCCGACTCAGCAAAGCTCCTCGTGGTTCTGCAGAGTGGTGCTAGCAGCAGAGAGATGAAAAAGAGTGACTGCTACCTGATTTAAGTTCCTTTTACTGCAATTACCTTTGCGACTATTCTCGCCGAAAAGCGAGTTAAAACTGCTCTTTTGCTTGAAATAAGCTTTTTACTGCATTTATTATTACCTACACTTTGAAATTGTCTTTTTGTTTGAATTAACTGTTGAGGCTGCTCACTCAAGTGCGCTAGCCTGTGTAAAGTATTTACCGTGCTTTTTCTGTTGTCTGCCTAGAAAAAAAGAAACCCCCCCCCAAAAATGTCCTTGTTTCCCACCTTTCCTGAGCCAGAATAGTCCCTAATACAGGTATTGCTGTATTCTGGACTTTAGAATAGTTCCTGTATTACGCATATCCTTGGTTGGATAGAAGGAAGCTTCTTTGTTTGCCGGTGGGAGTGTGACTGCTTTGGGCAGCCTATCTGTCCCTGGAGGAGTGCTCTTAGCCCAGAAACTTGTTATTTATTGGAAGTTTTGGGCTAATTCCTAGCTCTTTTAAGTCCCCTGCTTAATAACCCGCTTTAGCGCGATTTTTGCATTTGTTCCAACTCAGCAAAGCTCCTCGTGGTCTTGCAGAGTGGTGCTAGCAGCAGAGAGACGAAAAAGAGTGACTCCTACCTGATTTAAGTTCCTTTTACTGCCTTTACCTTTGCGACTGTCTATTCTCGCCGAAAAGCGAGTTAAAACTGCTCTTTTGCTTGAAATAAGCTTTTTACTGCATTTATTATTACCTGCACTCTGAAATTGTCTTTTTGTTTGAATTAACTGTTGAGGCTGCTCACTCAAGTGCGCTAGCCTGTGTAAAGTATTTACTGTGCTTTTTCTGTTGTCTGCCTAGAAAACAAGAAAAAAAAAATATCCTTCTTTCCCGCCTTTCCTGAGCTAGAATAGTCCCTAATACAGGTATTGCTGTATTCTGGACTTTAGAATAGTTCCTGTATTGCCCATATCCTTGGTTGGATAGAAGGAAGCTTCTTTGTTCGCCGGTGGGAGTGGGACTGCTTTGGGCAGCGTATCTGTCCCTGGAGGAGTGCTCTTAGCCAAGAAACTTGTTGTTTATTGGCCATTTTGGGCTAATTCCTAACTCTTAAGTCCCCTGCTTAAAAACCCACTTTAGCATGGTTTTTGTACTTGTTCTGACTCAGCAAAGCTCCTTGTGGTCCTGCAGAGTGGTGCTAGCAGCAGAGAGATGAAAAAGAGTGACTGCTACCTGATTTAAGTACCTCTTACTGCCTTTACCTTTGCGACTGTCTATTCTCACCGAAAAGCAAGTTAAAACTTCTCTTTTGCTTGAAATAAGCTTGTTACTGCATTTATTATTACCTGCATTTGCAATTGTCTTTTTGTTTGAATTAACTGTTGAGGCTGCTCACTCAAGTGCGCTAGCCTGTGTAAAGTATTTACTGTGCTTTTTCTGTTGTCTGCCTAGAAAAAAAGAAAAAAAACAAAAAAAGTCCTTGTTTCCCTCCTTTCCTGAGCTAGAATAGTCCCTAATACAGGTATTGCTGTATTCTGGACTTTAGAAAAGTTCCTGTGTTGCCCATATCGTTTCTTGGATAGAAGGAAGCTTCTTTGTTCACCAGTGGGAGTGGGGAGCTTTGAGCAGCCTATCTGTCCCTGGAGGAGTGATCTCAGCCCAGACACTTGTTGTTTATTGGCTGTTTTGGGCTAATTTCTGGCTCTTTTAAGTCCCCTGCTTAAAAACCCACTTTAGCGTGGTTTTTGCACTTGTTCCGACTCAGCAAAACTCCTCGTGGTCCTACAGAGTGGTGCTAGCAGCAGAGAGATGAAAAAGAGTGACTGGTACCTGATTTAAGTTCCTTTTACTGCCTTTACCTTTGCGACTGTCTATTCTCGCCGAAAAGTGAGTTAAAACTGTTCTTTTGCTTGAAATAAGCTTTTTACTGCATTTATTATTACCTGCACTTTGAAATTGTCTTTTTGTTTGAATTATCTGTTGAGGATGCTCACTCAAGTGTGCTAGCCTGTGTAAAATATTTACTTTGCTTTTTCTGTTGTCTGCCTAGAAAAAAAGAAAAAAAAAAAAAAAAAATATCCTTGTTTCCCACCTTTCCTGAGCTAGAATAGTCTCTAATACAGGTATTGCTGTATTCTGGACTTTAGAATAGTTCCTGTGTTGCCCATATCCTTACTTGGATAGAAGGAAGCTTCTTTGTTCACCAGTGGGAGTGGGGAGCTTTGAGCAGCCTATCTGTCCCTGGAGGAGTGATCTCAGCCCAGAAACTTGTTGTTTATTGGCTGTTTTGGGCTAATTCCTGGCTCTTTTAAGTCCCCTGCTTAAAAACCCACTTTAGCGCGGTTTTTGCACTTGTTCCGACTCACCAAAGCTCCTCGTGGTCTTGCAGAGTGGTGCTAGCAGCAGAGAGATAAAAAAGAGTGACTGCTACCTGATTTAAGTACCTTTTACTGCTTTTACCTTTGCGACTGTCTATTCTCACTGAAAAGCGAGTTAAAACTGCTCTTTTGCTCGAAATAAGCTTGTTACTGCATTTATTATTACCTGCATTTGCAATTGCCTTTTTGTTTAAATTAACTGTTGAGGCTGCTCACTCAAGTGCACTAGCCTGTGTAAAGTATTTACTGTGCTTTTTCTGTTGTCTGCTTAGAAAAAAAAAAAAACAAAAAAAATATCCTTGTTTCCCACCTTTCCTGAGCTAGAATAGTCCCTAATACAGGTATTGCTGTATTCTGGACTTTAGAATAGTTCCTGTATTACGCATATCCTTGGTTGGATAGAAGGAAGCTTCGTTGTTTGCCGGTGGGAGTGTGACTGCTTTGGGCAGCCTATCTGTCCCTGTGGGAATGCTCTTAGCCCAGAAACTTGTTATTTATTGGAAGTTTTGGGCTAATTCCTAGCTCTTTTAAGTCCCCTGCTTAATAACCCACTTTAGCGCGGTTTTTGCATTTGTTCCAACTCAGCAAAGCTCCTCGTGGTCTTGCAGAGTGGTGCTAGCAGCAGAGAGACGGAAAAGAGTGACTCCTACCTGATTTAAGTTCCTTTTACTGCCTTTACCTTTGCGACTGTCTATTCTCGCCGAAAAGCGAGTTAAAACTGCTCTTTTTCTTGAAATAAGCTTTTTACTGCATTTATTATTACCTGCACTCTGAAATTGTCTTTTTGTTTGAATTAACTGTTGAGGCTGCTCACTCAAGTGTGCTAGCCTGTGTAAAGTATTTACTGTGCTTTTTCTGTTGTCTGCCTAGAAAAAAGAAAAAAAACAAAAAACAATATCCTTGTTTCTCGCCATTCCTGAGCTAGAATAGTCCCTAATACAGGTATTGCTGTATTCTGGACTTTAGAATAGTTCCTGTGTTGCCCATATCCTTACTTGGATAGAAGGAAGCTCCTTTGTTCACCAGTGGGAGTGGGGAGCTTTGAGCAGCCTATCTGTCCCTGGAGGAGTGATCTTAGCCCAGAAACTTGTTGTTTATTGGCTGTTTTGGGCTAATTCCTGGCTCTTTTAAGTCTCCTGCTTAAAAACCAACTTTAGCGCTGTTTGTGCACTTGTTCTGACTCAGCAAAGCTCCTCGTGGTCCTGCAGAGTGCTGCTAGCAGCAGAGAGATGAAAAAGAGTGACTGCTACCTGATTTATGTTCCTTTTACTGCTTTTACCTTTGCGACTGTCTATTCTCGCTGAAAAGTGAGTTAAAACTGCTCTTTTGCTCGAAATAAGCTTGTTACTGCATATTACCTGGACTTTGAAATTGTCTTTTTGTTTGAATTAACTGTTGAGGCTGCTCACTCAAGTTCGCTAGCCTGTGTAAAGTATTTACTGTGCTTTTTCTGTTGTCTGCCTAGAAAACAAGAAAAAAAAACAAAAAAAAAAATCCTTCTTTCCCGCCTTTCCTGAGCTAGAATAGTCCCTAATACAGGTATTGCTGTATTCTGGACTTTAGAATATTTCCTGTATTGCCCATATCCTTGGTTGGATAGAAGGAAGCTTCTTTGTTTGCCAATGGGAGTGGGACTGCTTTGGGCAGCGTATCTGTCCCTGGAGGAGTGATCTTAGCCAAGAAACTTGTTGTTTATTGGCCGTTTTGGGCTAATTCCTAACTCTTTTAAGTCCCCTGCTTAAAAACCCACTTTAGCATGGTTTTTGTACTTGTTCTGACTCAGCAAAGCTCCTTGTGGTCCTGCAGAGTGGTGCTAGCAGCAGAGAGATGAAAAAGAGTGACTGCAACCTGATTTAAGTATCTCTTACTGCCTTTACCTTTGCGACTGTCTGTTCTCACCGAAAAGCAAGTTAAAACTTCTCTTTTGCTTGAAATAAGCTTGTTACTGCATTTTATTATTACCTGCATTTGCAATTGTCTTTTTGTTTGAATTAACTGTTGAGGCTGCTCACTCAAGTGCGCTAGCCTATGTAAAGTATTTACTGTGCCTTTTCTGTTGTCTGCCTAGAAAAAAAAACAAAAAAAATATCCTTGTTTCCCT